>NW_027183595.1:147154-193592 GCF_041296385.1 Aphelocoma coerulescens
GGGGGATTTTGGGTCACTCACATCCTCGGGGGTTTGGGGGTGGATTTGGGGTGTTTTTTGGGGTGGATTTGGGGGTTTTTGGGGTGGATTTGGGGGGTTTGGGGGTGAATTTGGGGGATTTTGGGTCGACTCACATCCTCGGGGGTTTGGGGGTGGGTTTGGGGTGGATTTTGGGTGGATTTGGGGATTTTGGGTCACTCACATCCTCGGGGGTTTGGGGGTGGATTTGGGGTGGATTTTGGGGTGAATTTGGGGGGATTTTGGGTCACTCACATCCTCGGGGGTTCTGGGGTGGATTTGGGGTGGATTTTGGGGTGAATTTGGGGGGTTTTGGGTCACTCACATCCTCGGGGGTTCTGGGGTGAATTTGGGGTGGATTTTGGGGTGAATTTGGGGGATTTTGGGCCACTCACATCCTCGGGGGTTTTGGGGTGGATTTGGGGTGTTTTTTGGGGTGGATTTGGGGTGGATTTTGGGGTGAATTTGGGGGATTTTGGGTCACTCACATCCTCGGGGGTTTGGGGTGGATTTGGGGGATTTTGGGGTGGATTTGGGGGGTTTTGGGTCACTCACGTCCTCGGGGGTTTTGGGGTGGATTTGGGGTGGATTTTGGGGTGAATTTGGGGGATTTTGGGTCACTCACATCCTCGGGGGTTCTGGGTAGATTTGGGGTGGATTTGGGGTGGTTTTTGGGGTGAATTTGGGGGATTTTGGGTCACTCACATCCTCGGGGGTGTCGGCCACCAGGGGCTCCCACACGATGGATCCGGGCCCCAGGGGGGGAGGAGCAGTTGGGACCCCCAAAACCCTCGGGGCACTCGCAGCCCCCCCTGGCCTGGGGAGGGGGCAGGGAAGGGTCAGGACCCCCCCAAAAATCCCCCCCCAAAAAAATCCCGGATTCACCAGAAATTCCCCTCCCTCCCCCCCCCCCCCAAAAAAATCCCCAAAAAACCCCAAATTCCCCGGAAATTTTGGGCTCAAAGAGCCCCAATTTGCCCCCAAATCCCCCCAAATTTGCCTCCAAATTTCTCCCCAAAAAATCCCCAAATATCCTCCAACCCCCCCCCAATTTCCCCCCCAAATCCCCCAAAAATCCCAATTTTCTGCCCCCAAAATCCAACTTTTTCTTCCCCCAAAATCCCATTACCCCAAAATTCCCGATTTTCTCCAAAAATCCCAATTTCTCCCCAAAATCCCCAATTCCACCCCAAAATCCCCAATTCCACACCCAAAATCCCCATTTCCCCCCCCCCAATCCCCAATTTCCCCCCAAAAATCCACTTAAAACCCCCCAAAAATCCCAATTTCCCCCTCAAAAATCCCTTTTTTTGGCCCAAATTCCCCATTTTCCCCCCCAAAACCCCTTTTTTTTCCCCCAAATTCCCCTTTTTTTGCCCAAAAATCCCCATTTTTGCCCCCAAAAATCCCATTGTTTTCCCCAATTCCCCATTTCCCCCCCAAACACCACATTTTTCCCTCCCAAAATCCCTTTTTTTTGGTTTTTTCCCCAAATTCCCCATTTTCCCCCAACCCCCCATTTTTTTCCCAAATTCCCCTTTTCTCTCCCAAAAACCCCAATTTCCCCCCCCCAAATCCCTCTTTTCCTCAAATTCCCCCATTTTTCCCCCAAATTCCCCATTTTTCCCCCCAAAACCCCTTTTTTTCCCAAATTCCCCTTTTTTTTCCCCCAAATTCCCCATTTTCCCCCCAAATCCCCGTTGTTTTTTTTTCTTTTTCCCCCCAAATTCCCCTTTTTTTCCCCCAAAATCCCATTTTTTTTTCCCAAATTCCCCATTTTTCCCCCCAAACCCCTGCTGTATTTTTATTTTTTTCACCCAAATTCCCCTTTTTCCCCCCCAAAACCCCAATTTCCCCCCCAAAAATCCCATTTTTTTTTTCTTTTTTTGCCCGAATTCCCCCAATTTCCCCCCCAAAAATCCCATTTTTTTCCTTTTTGTTTTTCCCAAATTCGCCGTTTTTGGCCCCAAAGCCGCTCCCCGCTCACCGTGGGGCAGGCGGGGGGGGAGGGGCCGGCGGTGGGGGAGGGGCAGTGGGGGGGGCAGGGCCGCGGCTCCGCCCTGGCCTGGAAGCCCAGGGCTCGGCGCCGTCGGCTTCCAAATAAAGCACCAAAATCCCTGGAAAACAGCGGCAAAAGGGGGAAAAAAAATTCCCAAAAATTCCCCAAAAATTCCGCCCAAAAATCCCGGATCCATCCCAAAAAAAACCCGGGGAAAATCGGGGCAGAAATGGGGGAAAAAATGGGCAAAAATGGGCAAAAAACCCCAAAAAATCCAAGAAAAACTTCAAAATAAATGGATTTAAATACCTCTAAAAATTCCCAAAAATTCCCCCCAAAATCCCGGATCCATCCCAAAAAAAACCCCGGGGAAAATCGGGCCGGAAATGGGGGAAAAATGGGGAAAATGGGCAAAAAAACCCAAAAAATCCAAGAAAAACTTCAAATAAATTGATTTAGAAACCCCTAAAAATCCCCAAAAATTCCCCCCAAAATTCCTGGGTCCATCCCAAAAAAAACCCCTGGGAAAATCGGGCCAGAAATGGGGGAAAAATGGGGAAAAAACCACCAAAAATCCAAGAAAAACTTCAAAATAAATTGATTTTAAAAACCCCAAAAAATTCCCAAAAATTCCCCCCCAAAATCCTGGATCCATCCCAAAAAAAAACCCGGGGAAAATCGGGCCGGAAATGGGGGAAAAATGGGGAAAAATGGGCAAAAAAACCCAAAAAATCCAAGAAAAACTTCAAATAAATTGATTTAGAAACCCCTAAAAATTCCCAAAAATTCCCCAAAAATTCCTCCCAAAATCCCGGATCCATCCCAAAAAAAACCCGGGGGAAATCGGGGCGGAAATGGGGGAAAAATGGGGAAAAAAAACCCAAAAAAATCCAAGAAAAACTTCAAATAAATTGATTTAGAAACCCCTAAAAATTCCCAAAAATTCCCCAAAAATTCCTCCCAAAATCCCGGATCCATCCCAAAAAAAACCCGGGGAAAATCGGGGCGGAATGGGGAAAAAACCCCCAAAAAATCCAAGAAAAACTTCAAAATCAATTGATTTAAATACCCCTAAAAATTCCCAAAAATTTCCCCCAAAAATCCCGGATCCATCCCAAAAAACACCCCGGGGGAAATCGGGGCAGAAATGGGGGAAAAATGGGCAAAAATGGGCAAAAAACCCCAAAAAATCCAAGAAAAACTTCAAAATAAATTGATTTAAATACCCCTAAAAATTCCCAAAAATTCCCCAAAAATTCGCCCAAAAATCCCGGATCCATCCCAAAAAAAACCCGGGGAAAATCGGGGCAGAAATGGGGGAAAAATGGGCAAAAATGGGCAAAAAAACCCAAAAAATCCAAGAACAACTTCAAAATAAATTGATTTAGAAACCCCTAAAAATTCCAAAAATTCCCCAAAAATTCCTCCCAAAATCCCGGATCCATCCCAAAAAAAACCGGGGAAAATCGGGGCAGAAATGGGGGAAAAATGGGCAAAACACCCCAAAAAATCCAAGAAAAACTTCAAATAAATTGATTTAGAAACCCCTAAAAATCCCAAAATTCCCCCCAAAATTCCTGGGTTCATCCCAAAAAAAAACCCTGGGGAAAATCGGGCCAGAAATGGGGGAGAAATGGGCAAAAAACCACCAAAAATCCAAGAAAAACTTCAAAATAAATTGATTTTAAAAACCCCAAAAATTCCCAAAGAATTCCCAAAAAATCCCCAAAAATTTTAGATCCAATCCCAAAAAAAACCCGGGAAAATCGGGGCGGAAATGGGGGAAAAATGGGAAAAAACCCCCAAAAAATCCAAGAAAAACTTCAAATAAATTGATTTAAAAACCCCCCAAAATTCCCCCAAAATTCCCAAAAATTCCCCCCAAAAATTCCCCCCAAATTTTTCTAAAAATTCCTCAAAAAATTCCCGCAAAAATTTGCAAAAATTCCCCAAAAATTCCCAAAATTTCCCCCCAAATTTCCCAAAAACTCCCTCAAAAAATTCCCCCAAAAATTCGCAAAAATTCCCTAAAAATTTCACAAAAATTCCCCCCAAAAGTCCCCCAAAATTCCAAAAAACTCCCTCAAAAAACTCCCCCAAAAATTCGCAAAAATTCTCCAAAATTCCCCCAAAATTCTCCAGAATTTCCCAAAATTTCCTAAAAACTCCCTCAAAAAATTCCCCCAAAAATTTGGAAAAATTCACAAAAATTCCCCAAAAATTTGAAAAAATTCACAAAATTCCTCAAAAAATTCCCCAAAATTCCCAAAATTTCCCCCCCCCAATTCCCCTAAGATTCCAAAAATTCCCCAAAAAATCCTGGAAAACTTCGACCAAAAAAAACCCCGAAAATGGGAATTTGGGGGCTGATTTGGGGCATTTTTGGGGTCCCCGAGTTGATTTTTGGGTTCCTGAGTCCATTTTTGGGGTTATTTGGGGTCCCTGAGTTGATTTTTGGGGGTTTTTGGGGTTCCCAAGATGATTTTTTTTTGGGTTTTTGGGGTGTCCCAAATTAATTTTTGGGGGTTTTTTTAAGTCCCCGAGTTGATTTTTGGGGTTCCCGAGTAGATTTTTGGGGGGTTTTGGGGGTCCCCGAGTCCATTTTTGGGGGTTTTGGGGTTCCCAAGTTGATTTTTGGGGTTCCCAAGTCCATTTTTGGGGTTCCTGAGTCCATTTTTGGGGGTTTTTTGGGGCTCCTGAGTTGATTTTTGGGGTTTTTGGGGGTCCCCAAGATGATTTTTTGGTGGTTTTTTTGCCTCCTGAGTCCATTTTTGGTTTTTTTGGGGGTTCCCGAATCCATTTTTGGGGTTCCCGAGTCCATTTTGGGGGTTTTTGGGGTCCCCGAGTGATTTTGGGGTCCCCGACTTGATTTTGGGGTTCCAGAGTTGATTTGTGGGGGTTTTTGGGGTCCCTGAGTTGATATTTTGGGCGTTTTTGGGGTCCCCGAGTTGATTTTTTGGGCTTTCCCGAATCCATTTTGGGGGGTTTTTGGGGTCCCTGAGTTGATTTTTTGGGGTTTTTTTGCCTCCCAAGTCCATTTTTTGGGGGTTTTTGGGGTCCCCGAGTGATTTTTGGGGTTCCCGAGTAGATTTTTGGGGTTCCTGAGTCGATTTTGGGGGGTTTTTGGGGTCCCCGAGTGGATTTTTGGGGGTTTTTGGGGTCCCCGAGTTGATTTTTGGGCTTTCCCGAATCCATTTTGGGGGGTTTTTGGGGTCCCTGAGTTGATATTTTGGGGTTTTTTTTGCCTCCCAAGTCCATTTTTTGGGGGTTTTTGGGGTCCCCGAGTGGATTTTTGGGGGTTTGTTGGGGTCCCCCGAGTTGATTTTTGGGGTTCCCGAGTTGATTTTTGGGGTTCCCGAGTCGATTTTGGGGGTTTTTGGGGGTCCCCGAGTGGATTTTTGGGGGTTTTTTTGGTCCCCGAGTTGATTTTTGGGGTTCCCGAGTCGATTTTGGGGGGTTTTTGGGGTCCCCGAGTGGATTTTTGGGGGTTTTGGGGTCCCCGAGTTGATTTTTGGGGTTCCTGAGTCGATTTTGGGGGTTTTTGGGGGTCCCCCGAGTGGATTTTTTGGGGCGTTTTTGGGGTTCCCGTACCTGACTTGGCTCCAGGCTGAGGCTGTGCTGGGACCCCCCCCCCCGCAGAGGGCCCCGATCAGGGTGGGGTCCCCCCTGACCCCTCCCCCATCCAGCAGCGCCGGGGACCCCATCGAAGGCGTAGACGAAGCTGCCTGGGGGGGGGAGGAGGGATTTGGGGGAAATTTGGGAGAATTTGGGGAAATTGGGGAGAGTTTGGGGGGGGCCCAGAGAGCCCCGACCCCAAAAAACCCCACCCTGAAAAGCCCCCAAGAGAAACGACCCCAAATCCTCCAAATTTCCCCTAAATCCCCCCATAAATCCCAAACTCACCCCAAATTCCCCCTATATCCCCCCAAAATCCCGAATTGCCCCTAAATCCCCCCAAAATCCCCCCCAAATCCCCCCTTAAAATCCCCCAAACCCCCCCTGTTCCCCCCAACCCCCCTTTTTCCCCACATCCTCTCTTTCCCCCAATACCCCCTTTTGCCCAAAATCCCCCTTTTTCCCCCAAATCCCCCCTTAAATTCCCCCCAAATCCCACCCCTTCCCCCCCAACCCCCCATTTTTACCCAAAATCCCCCCAATTTACCCCCCCCAAATCCCCCTTTTTCCCCCCAATTTCCCCCAAATCCCCCCTTTCCCCCCCAGATCCCCATTTTTGCCCAAAATCTCCCCAATTTCCCCCCCAAAATCCCCCTTTTCCCCCCTAAATCCCCCCAAATTCCCCCTAAATCCCCTTTTTTCCCCCCAAATCCCCCTTTTCCCCCCCAACCCCCCATTTTTACCCAAAATCCCCCTTTTTCCCCCCAAATCCCCCCCAAATCCCCCTTTTCCCCCCCCAAATCCCCCATTTTTACCCCAAAACCCCCCTTTTCCCCCCCAAATCCCCCTTTTCCCCCCCCAAACCCCCATTTTTCCCCCCAAATCCCCTTTCCCCCGCCAAAATCCCCCTTTTCCCCCTTTTTCCCCCCAAATTCCCCCAAAATCCCCCTTTTTCCCCCAAAGCCCCTTTTTCCCCCCAAAACCCATTTTTCCCCAAACCCCCCCTTTTTCCCCCCAAATCCCCTTTTCCCCCCCAAACCCCCCTTTTTCCCCAAATCCCCCCTTTTTCCCCCCAAATCCCCTATTTTTACCCAAAACCCCCCTTTTTCCCCCCAAATCTCCTTTTCCCCCCAAATCCCCTTTTCCCCCCCCCAAACCCCCCTATTTTTACCCAAAACCCCCCTTTTTTCCCCAAATCCCCTTTTCTCCCCCAAACCCCCCTTTTTCCCCAAACCCCCCCCTTTTTCCCCAAATCCCCCCTTTTTCCCCCCAAAGCCCCACCCCTCCCCTCCCCCCCGGACCTGGCAGGGCTGGTCGCCGTCGGGCCGCAGCGTGAGGCCGATTTTGGGGCAATTCGGGCCCTTTTTGGGGCAGGGCCGGGGCCCCCCCGTGACCGAGAGCAGCCAGAGGCAGTGGGGGAGGGGCGCCCCTCCCCCCCCGGCCCCTCCCCCCGCGAGCCCAAATCCAGGGGGCCCGAAAGGCTCGGGATCAGCTGGCGGCCCCGGCAGCGGCGCAGGCACACGCCCCCGTTCCTGAGGGAAGAAAAAAAACACTTTTGGGGAATTTTGGGGATTTTGGGGATTTTTGGGGATTTTTGGGGATTTTTTTATGATTTTTTGGGGATTTTTTTCCAATTTTTGGGAGATTTTTTATGGGTTTTTTGGGGGTTTCTTTCAATTTTTTGGGGATTTTTTTGGTTTTGGAGTTTAGGGATTTTTTGGGATTTTTTGGGATTTTTTTGGGGATTTTTTGGGATTTTTTTGGATTTTTGGAATTTTTGGGAATTTTTTTAGAATTTTTTTAATGAATTTTTTGGGGATTTTTTCGATTTTTTGGGGGATTTTTTTATGGATTTTTTTCTAGGTTTCTTTCAATTTTGGGGGGAATTTTTTAGTTTTGGAGTTTAGGGATTTTTTGGGAATTTTTAGGGAATTTTGGGGATTTTTTTTAGGATTTTTTTAAGGATTTTTTGGGGGATTTTGGGGTGGTTTTGGGGGGTTTGGGGTGGGGATCAGCTGGCGGCCCCGGCAGCGGCGCAGGCACACGCCCCCGTTCCTGAGGGAAGAAAAAAAAACACTTTTTGGGGAATTCTGGGGATTTTGGGGATTTTTAGGATTTTTTTGGGATTTTTTAGGGATTTTTTGGGATTTTTTAAATGATTTTTTTTGGGATTTTTTAGGTATTTTTTCGATTTTTTAAAAATTTTTGTTTCATTTTTTGGAGGGTTTTGGGGTGGTTTTTGGGTTTAGGGATTTTTTGGATTTTTTTGGATTTTTTGGGAATTTTAGAATTTTTTTAGAATTTTTTTAGAATTTTTTAATGATTTTTTTGGAATTTTTTCGATTTTTTGGGGGATTTTTTATGGATTTTTTTGGGATTTCTTTCAATTTTTTGGGGTTTTTTTTGGTTTTGGAGTTTAGGGATTTTTTGGATTTTTTTGGGATTTTTTGGGATTTCTTGGGGAATTTTTGGGGATTTTTTGGGGATTTTGGGGGCGATTTTGGGGTGGTTTTGGGGGGTTTGGGGTGGGGATCAGCTGGCGGCCCCGGCAGCGGCGCAGGCACACGCCCCCGTTCCTGAGGGAAAAAAAAAACACACTTTTGGGGAATTTTGGGGGATTTTGGGGATTTTTAGGATTTTTTTGGGATTTTTTTAGGATTTTTGGGATTTTTTTAATGATTTTTTGGGATTTTTTAGGTATTTTTCGATTTTTTAAAAATTTTTGTTTCATTTTTTGGAGGGTTTTGGGGTGGTTTTTGGGTTTAGGGATTTTTTGGGATTTTTTGGGATTTTTGGGGATTTTTGGGGATTTTTTAGAATTTTTTTAGAATTTTTTAAGGATTTTTTGGGGATTTTTTTTCTATTTTTGGGAGATTTTTTATGGGTTTTTTGGGGGTTTCTTTCAATTTTTTGGGGATTTTTTTGGTTTGGAGTTTAGGGATTTTTTGGGATTTTTGGATTTTTTGGGGATTTTTTTTGGATTTTTTACCATTTTTTAAGGATTTTTTTAATGATTTTTGGGGATTTTTTCAATTTTTTGGGGGATTTTTAATGGATTTTTTTTCTAGGTTTCTTTCAATTTTTGGGGGGAATTTTTTAGTTTTGGAGTTTAGGGATTTTTTGGGATTTTTTGGGAATTTTTGGGATTTTTTGGGGATGTTTTTAGGATTTTTTGGGGGATTTTGGGGTGGTTTTGGGGGTTTGGGGGTGGGGATCAGCTGGCTGCCCCGGCAGCGGCGCAGGCACACGCCCCCGTTCCTGAGGGAAGAAAAAACACTTTTGGGGAATTTTGGGGATTTTGGGGGATTTTTAGGATTTTTTTGGGATTTTTAGGGATTGTTGGGATTTTTTTAATGATTTTTTTGGGATTTTTTAGGTATTTTTTCGATTTTTTAAAAATTTTTGTTTCATTTTTTGGAGGGTTTTGGGGTGGTTTTGGGTTTAGGGATTTTTGGGATTTTTTGGGATTTTTGGGGATTTTTAGAATTTTTTTAGAATTTTTTTAGAATTTTTAATGATTTTTTTGGAATTTTTTCGATTTTTTGGGGGATTTTTTATGGATTTTTTGGGGATTTCTTTCAATTTTTTGGGGTTTTTTTTGGTTTTGGAGTTTAGGGATTTTTTGGGATTTTTTTGGGATTTTTTGGGATTTCTTGGGGATTTTTGGGGATTTTTTGGGGATTTTGGGGGCGATTTTGGGGTGGTTTTGGGGGGTTTGGGGTGGGGATCAGCTGGCGGCCCCGGCAGCGGCGCAGGCACACGCCCCCGTTCCTGAGGGAAGAAAAAAACACTTTTTGGGGAATTTTGGGGATTTTGGGGGATTTTTAGGATTTTTTTGGGGATTTTTTAGGGATTTTTTGGGATTTTTTAATGATTTTTTGGGGATTTTTTAGGGTATTTTTTCGATTTTTTAAAAATTTTTGTTTCATTTTTTGGAGGGGTTTTGGGGTGGTTTTTGGTTTAGGGATTTTTTGGGATTTTTGGGATTTTTGGGGATTTTTGGGGATTTTTTGGGATTTTTTAGAATTTTTTTATGACTTTTTGGGGATTTTTTCGATTTTTTGGAGATTTTTTATGGGTTTTTTGGGGGTTTTCTTTCAATTTTTTGAGGGATTTTATGGTTTTGGAGTTTAGGATTTTTTGGATTTTTGGGATTTTTTGGGGATGTTTTTAGGATTTTTGGGGGGGATTTTGGGGTGGTTTTGGGGGTTGGGGTGGGGATCAGCTGGCTGCCCCGGCAGCGGCGCAGGCACACGCCCCCGTTCCTGAGGAAGAAAAAACACTTTTGGGGAATTTTGGGGGATTTTGGGGATTTTTAGGATTTTTTTGGGATTTTTTAGGGATTTTTTGGGATTTTTTAATGATTTTTTTGGGATTTTTAGGTATTTTTTCGATTTTTTAAAAATTTTTGTTTCATTTTTTGGAGGGTTTTGGGGTGGTTTTTGGGTTTAGGGATTTTTTGGGATTTTTTGGGATTTTGGGGATTTTTTAGGATTTTTTTAGAATTTTTTTATGACTTTTTGGGGATTTTTTTGATTTTTTGGGGGATTTTTATGGGTTTTTTGGGGGTTTCTTTCAATTTTTGGGGGGATTTATTTTGGTTTTGGGGTTTAGGGATTTTTTGGGGTTTTTTGGATTTTTTGGGATTTTTTGGGATTTTTTGGGATTTTTTTTGGATTTTTTAACCATTTCTTAATGATTTTTTGGGGATTTTTTAGGAATTTTTTCGATTTTTTGGGGGGATTTTGTTTAGGATTTTTGAGGTTTCTTTCAATTTTTGGGGGTTTTTTTTTGGTTTTGGAGTTTAGGGATGTTTTGGGATTTTTTGGGATTTTTTTGGGATTTTTTGGGATTTTTTTTGGATTTTTTACCATTTTTTAAGGATTTTTTTAATGATTTTTTGGGATTTTTTCAATTTTTGGGGGATTTTTTATGGATTTTTTTCTAGGTTTCTTTCAATTTTTGGGGGGAATTTTTTAGTTTTGGACTTTAGGGATTTTTTGGGATTTTTTCGGGATTTTTTGGGATGTTTTTGGGATTTTTTGGGGGGATTTTTGGAATTTTTTAGGATTTTTTAATGATTTTTTGGGATTTTTTATGGATTTTTTGTGGCTGCTTTCAATTTTGGGGGATTTTTTTGGTTTTGGGGTTTGGGGATTTTTGGGCTTTTTTGGGGATTTTTTGGGACTTTTTAGGATTTTTTTTACCATTTTTTAATGATTTTTTGGGGATTTTTTCAGGATTTTTTCGATTTTTTGGGGGGATTTTGTGGGGGATTCTATCAATTTTTTGGGAATTTATTTGGTTTTGGGGTTTAGGATTTTTTGGGATTTTTTTGGGATTTTTTGGGATTTTTTCAAGATTTTTTCATGATTTTTTCATGATTTTTTGGAGATTTTGGGGGATTTTTGGGGCTATTTTGGGGGTTCGGGGCCATTTTGGGGTGGTTTTGGCCATTTTGGGGCCATTTTGGGTCATTTCATGGCCATTTTGGGGCATTTGGGGCAGTTTTGGGCCATTTCAGGGCCGTTTAGGGCTATTTTGGGTCCCTTTTGGGGCAGTTTTGGGCCATTTCGGGCCATTTCAGGCAGTTTGGGCCATTTTGGGCCATTCTGGGTCATTTTGGGCCATTTCGGGGCAGTTTGGGCCATTTCGGGGCAGTTTTGGGCCATTTTGGGCAGTTTTGGGCCATTTTGGGGCCATTTTGGGTCATTTCATGGCCATTTTGGGGCATTTTGGGCAGTTTTGGGCCATTTCAGGCTGGTTTCAGGCTATTTTGGGCCATTTTGGGGCAGTTTTGGGCTATTTTGGGTCAGTTTTGGGCCATTTTGGGCCATTTCGGGGCAGTTCTGGGCTATTTCAGGGCAGTTTTGGGCCATTCTGGGTCATTTTGGGCCATTTTGGGGCAGTTTTGGGCCATTTTGGGGCAGTTTTGGGCCATTTTGGGGCCATTTAGGGTCATTTCATGGCCATTTTGGGGCATTTGGGGCAGTTTTGGGCCATTTCAGGCTGGTTTCAGGCTATTTTGGGCCATTTTGGGGCAGTTTTGGGCCATTTCGGGCCAGTTTTGGGCCCTTTTGGGCCATTTCGGGGCAGTTCTGGGCTATTTCAGGCTGGTTTTGGGCCATTTTGGGGCAGTTTGGGGCCATTTTGGGGCAGTTTGGGCCATTCTGGGCCCTTTTGGGGCAGTTTTGGGCTATTCTGGGCCATTCTGGGTCATTTTGGGCCATTTCGGGTCAGTTTGGGCCATTTTGGGGCAGTTTTGGGCCATTTTGGGGTGGTTTGGGGCCATTTTGGGGCCATTTAGGGGCATTTCATGGCCATTTTGGGCATTTGGGGCAGTTTTGGGCCATTTCCGGCTGGTTTCGGGCTATTTAGGGCCATTTTGGGGCAGTTTTGGGCTATTTTGGGGCAGTTTTGGGCCATTTTGGGCCGTTTTGGGTCAGTTTTGGGTCAGTTTTGTTCCATTTTGGGCCATTTTGGGGCAGTTTGGGCCATCCCAGGTCACCCACCTGGGGTCCCCGTAGTAGCCGGGCGCGCAGCGGTCGCAGTGGGGCCCCTGCTGGGCGCTTTTGGGCCATTTCGGGGCAGTTTTGGGCTATTTAGGGCCATTTTGGGGCAGTTTTGGGCCATTTCGGGCCAGTTTTGGTCCATTTTGGGTTAGTTTTGTGCTATTCTGGGCTATTCTGGGCCATTTTGGGCAGTTTTGGGCTATTCTGGCCATTTCAGGGCAGTTTTGGGCCATTTTGGGGCCATTTTGGGCTACTTCAGGGCAGCTTTGGGCCATTTTGGGGCAGTTTTGGGCCATTTCGGGTCAGTTTTGGGTCAATTTTGAGCCATTTTGGGGCAGTTTTGGGCTATTTTGGGGTGGTTTGGGCCAATTTGGGCCATTTTGGGCCAGTTTTTGGGCTATTTCAGGGCAGTTTTGGGCCATTTCGGGGCAGTTTTGGGCTATTTCAGGGCAGTTTTGGGCCATTTCGGGGCAGTTTTGGGCCATTCTGGCCCTTTTGGGGCAGTTTGGGCTATTCTGGGCCATTTCAGGGTCAGTTTTGGGCCATTTTGGGGCAGTTTTGGGCCATTTCGGGCCAGTTTTGTTCCATTTTGGGCCATTTTGGGCCATTTTGGGGCAGTTTGGGCTATCCCAGGTCACCCACCTGGGGTCCCCGTAGTAGCCGGGCGCGCAGCGGTCGCAGTGGGGCCCCTGCTGGGCGCTTTTGGGCCAGTTTTGGGTCAGTTTTGGGCTATTTAGGGGCCATTTCGGGGCAGTTTTGGGCCATTTCGGGCCAGTTTTGGGCCATTTTGGGTCAGTTTGGGCTATCCCAGGTCACCCACCTGGGGTCCCCGTAGTAGCCGGGCGCGCAGCGGTCGCAGTGGGCGCCGGTGGTCGGTGGCCGGCAGTGGCACTGGCCGGTGGCCCGGTGGCAGAAGCCCCTCTCGGGGTCCCCGTGGCCGTGGCAGCGACAGGGGCGGCACCCCCCGAACCCCCCCGGGCCGAAACTGCCCGGGCGGCAGCGCTGGCAGCGGGGCCCCTCGGTCCAGTCTGGAAAGGGTTAAAGAAAGGGGGGATTTGGGTGAAAAAGGGGGGAAATCGGGTTAAAAGTGGCGAAAATGGGGAAAAACGGGGTTAAAATTGGGTTAAAATTGGGGTTTTGGGGGTGAAAATGGGGATTTTGGGGGGATTTTGGGGGATTTGGGACACTCAGGCAGCGGGGCCCCTCGGTCCAGTCTGGAAAGGGTTAAAGAAAGGGGGGATTTGGGTGAAAAAAGGGGGAAATCGGGTTAAAAGCCGGAAAATGGGGAAAAAATGGGGTTTTGGGGGTTAAAATGGGGAAAAATGGGGAAAAAATGGGGATTTTGGGGGGATTTGGGACACTCAGGCAGCGGGGAGCCTCGGTCCAGTCTGGAAAGGGTTAAAGAAAGGGGGGATTTGGGTGAAAAAGGGGGAAATCGGGTTAAAAGTGGCGAAAATGGGGAAAAACGGGGTTAAAATTGGGTTAAAATTGGGGTTTTGGGGTGAAAATGGGGATTTTGGGGGGATTTTGGGGGGATTTTGGGGGATTTGGGACACTCAGGCAGCGGGGCCCCTCGGTCCAGTCTGGAAAGGGTTAAAGAAAGGGGGGATTTGGGTGAAAAAGGGGGGAAATCGGGTTAAAAGTGGGGAAAATGGGGAAAAACGGGGTTAAAATTGGGTTAAAATTGGGGTTTTGGGGGGATTTTAGGGGGATTTTGGGGGTGAAAATGGGGAAAAATGGGATTTTGGGGGGATTTTGGGGGGATTTGGGACACTCAGGCAGCGGGGCCCCTCGGTCCAGTCTGGAAAGGGTTAAAGAAAGGGGAGATTTGGGTGAAAAAGGGGGGAAATCGGGTTAGAAGGGGGGAAAATGGGGAAAAACGGGGTTAAAATTGGGTAAAATTGGGGTTTTGGGGGTGAAAATGGGGATTTTGGGGGGATTTTGGGGGGATTTTGGGGGGATTTGGGGACACTGAGGCAGCGAGGACCCTCGGTCCAGTCTGGAAAGGGTTAAAGAAAGGGGGGATTTGGGTGAAAAAGGGGCAAAATCGGGTTAAAAGGGGGGAAAATGGGAAAAATTGGGGTTTGGGGGTGAAAATGGGGATTTTGGGGGATTTGAGGGGATTTGGGACACTCAGGCAGCGGGGCCCCTCGGTCCAGTCTGGAAAGGGTTAAAGAAAGGGAGATTTGGGTGAAAAAGGGGGGAAATCGGGTTAAAAGTGGGGAAAATGGGGAAAAAATGGGGTTGGCGGTGAAAATGGCAAAAAATGGGGATTTTGGGGGGATTTTTAGGGTGAATTTGGGGGTTTCTGAGGTGATTTTTGGGGTGAAATTGGGGCTTCCCAAGGCCGATTTTTGGGGTGGGTGAATTTTGGGGGTTCCCAAGCTGATTTTTTGGGGTAAATTTGGGGGTTTTTGAGCTGATTTTTGGGGTAAATTTGGAGCTTCCCAAGGCCGATTTTTGGGGTGAATTTTGGGGTGAAATTGGGGCTTCCCAAGGCCGATTTTTGGGGTGAATTTTGGGGTAAATTTGGGGGGGTTTTGAGCTGATTTTTCGGGTAAATCTGGGGCTTCCCGAGGTGATTTTTGGAGTGAAATTGGGGCTTCCCAAGGCCGATTTTTGGGGTGAATTTTGGGGTGAAATTGGGGCTTCCCAAGGACGATTTTTGGGCTAAATTTGGAGGTTCCTGAGCTGATTTTTGGGGGTGAATTTGGGGGTTTCCCAAGGCCAATTTTCGAGCTGATTTTTGGGGTGAAATTGGAGCTTCCCGAGCTGATTTTTGGGGTGAATTTGGGGCTTCCCAAGGCCGATTTTTGGGGTGATTTTGGGGTAAATCTAAAGCTTCCCAAGGCCGATTTTTGAGCTGATTTTTGGGGTGAAATTGGAGCTTCCCGAGGCCGATTTTTGGGGTGAATTTGGAGCTTCCCGAGGCCGATTTTTGGGGTAAATTTGGTGCTTCCCAAGGCCGATTTTTGGGGTAAATCTGGTGCTTCCCAAGGCCGATTTTTGGGGTGAATTTTGGGGTGAAATTGGGGGCTTCCCAAGGCCGATTTTTGGGGTGAAATTGGAGCTTCCTGAGCTGATTTTTGGGGTGAAATTGGAGCTTCCCAAGGCCGATTTTTGGGGTGAATTTGGAGCTTCCCAAGGCCGATTTTTGGGGTGAATTTTGGGGTAAATTTGGGGGTTTTTGAGCTGAATTTTTGGGGTAAATTTGGTGCTTCCCAAGGCTGATTTTTGGGGCAATTTTGGGGTAAATTTGGAGCTTCCCAAGGCCGATTTTTGGGGTGAATTTGGTGCTTCCCAAGGCTGATTTTTGGGGTGATTTTGGGTAAATCTAAAGCTTCCCAAGGCCGATTTTTGAGCTGATTTTTGGGGTGAATTTGGAGCTTCCCAAGGCCGATTTTTGGGGTGAATTTGGTGCTTCCCAAGCTGATTTTTGGGGTGATTTTGGGGTAAATCTAAAGCTTCCCAAGGCCGATTTTTGGGGTGAAATTGGAGCTTCCCAAGGCCGATTTTTGGGGTGAATTTGGGGCTTCCCAAGGCCGATTTTTGGGGTGAAATTGGAGCTTCCCAAGGCCGATTTTTGGGGTGAATTTGGGGCTTCCCAAGGCCGATTTTTGGGGTGATTTTGGGGTAAATCTAAAGCTTCCCAAGGCCGATTTTTGGGGGTGAATTTGGAGCTTCCCAAGGCCGATTTTTGGGGTGAATTTGGAGCTTCCCGAGGCCGATTTTTGGGGTGAATTTGGAGCTTCCCAAGGCCGATTTTTGGGGTAAATCTGGTGCTTCCCGAGGCCGATTTTTGGGGTGAATTTGGGCCTTTTGGGGGCTCACTCTGGCAGCGGGTCGCAGACCCCCGGGCCCCCCCTCTCGCAGGAGCAGCTGTGGAAGTGGCAGCCGCAGTCCACGGAGCACTGGGGGGGAGGGGAGGGCTCCAGGGACCCCCCCGGGGTGGAATTTTGGGGGTGGGGGGTTGGTCCAGCCCAGCTGGCAGATGCAGGTGAAGTTGGGGGGGTCCCGAGCAGGAGCCGTGGCCGCAGTCGGACAAACACCTGGGAGGGGGGAGGCGGAGGAAAAGGAGCTCAGGGAGAGCCCTGAGGGGAAAAAAAACCCCCAAATTCCAATCCCTGCACCCTCAAAACCCCCAAAATACCCAGATTTGGGGCCCTCAGAACCCCCAAAAAAACCCCAAAAAAACCCCAAGTTTGGGGCCCTCAGAACCCCCAAAAAACCCCCAAAAAACCCCCAGGTTTGGGGACCCCTCAAAACCCCCCAAAAAAACCCCCAGGTTTGGGACCCTCAGAACCCCCAAAAACCCCCAGGTTTGGGGCCCTCAAAACCCTCAAAAAACCCCCAAAAAACCCCCAGGTTTGAGGCCCTCAAAACCCCCAAAAAAACCCCAAACTCCCAATTTTCCCCATTTCCCCCCATTTTTCCCCCATTTCCCGCATTTTCCCCATTTTTCTCCACTTTGCCCCAAATTTTTCCATTTTTTTTCTCATTTTTTCTCGTTTTCTGCCATTTTCCCCCCATTTTTCCCCACTTTCCCCCCAGTTTTTCTTCCATCTCCCCAAAGTGGCCCCCAAAACCCCCCCAAAATGTCCATAAATGTCCCCCAAAACCCCTAAATGCCCCCAAATCCCTCTAAAACACCCCGAAGTGTCCCCAAGACCCCTCCAAATGTTCCCAAATGTCCCAAAGTGTCCCCAAAACCCCTCCAAAGTCCCCAAAATGTCCCCAAACATCTCCAAACCCCCTCCAAACGTCCCCAAACGTCCTCCAAACATCCCCAGAATGTCCCCAAACCCCCCCAAACATCCCCAAACCCCCTCCAAACGTCTCCAAACATCCTCCAAATGCCCTCAAACCCCCTCCAAACACCCCAAACCCCCCCCCAAACTCCCAACAAACTCCCCCCAAACCCCCCCAAACCCCCCCTCAAACCCCTCCAAACCCCCCCACACCCCCCCCAAACTCCCCCCAAACCCCCTCCAAACATCCCCAAAGCCCCCCAAACCCCCCCAACCCCCCCCAAACCCCCTCCAAACCCCCCTCCAAACCCCCCCCACACCCCCCCCAAACTCCCCCCAAACCCCCTCCAAACATCCCCAAAGCCCCCCAAACCTCCCCACACCCCCCCAAACCCCCTCCAAACCCCCTCCAAACCCCCCCCACACCCCCCCAAACTCGCCCCAAACCCCTCCAAACCCCCCCCAAACCCCCCTCCAAACATCCCCTCAAACCCCCCCCAAACCCCCTCCAAACATACCCAAAGCCCCCCAAATGTCCCCAAACCCCCCCAAACCCCCTCCAAACACCTCCAAACCCCCTCCAAACCCCCTCCAAACCCCCCAAACCCCCCCAAACCCCTCCAAACATCCCCAAACCCCCCCCACACCCCCTCCAAACCCCCCCACACCCCCCCAAACTCCCCCCAAACCCCCTGCAAACACCCCCAAACCCCCCTCAAACCCCCCAAACCCCCCCAAACCCCCTCCAATCATCCCCAAAATGTTCCCAAACACCCCCAAACCCCCCCCAAACCCCCCCAAACCCCCTCTACAACCCCCCAAACCCCCTCCAAACCCCCCAAACCCCTCCAAACCCCTCCAAACCCCCTCCAAAGGCCCCCAAACCCCCCTCAAACCGCCCCAAACACCCCAAACCCCCTCCAAACCCCCTTCCAAACCCCCCCAAACCCCTCCAAACCCCCCCAAACACCCCCAAACACCTCCCAAACATCCCCAAATCCCCCCAAACATCCCAAACCCCCTCCAAACACCCCCAAATCCCCCCAAACTCCCCAACCCCCCCAAACATCCCCAAACCCCCTCCAAACCCCCTCCAACCCCCTCCAAACTCCCCCAAACCCCCTCCAAACATCCCCAAATCCCCCAAACATCCCAAACCCCCCCCCAAACATCCCCAAACCCCTCCAAACCCCCTCAAACCCCCTCCAAACTCCCCCCAAACCCCCTCCAAACATCCCCAAACCCCCCTCAAACCCCCCTCCAAACCCCCCACACCCCTCCAAACATCCCCAAACCCCCCCCAACCCCCCTCCAAACACCCCCAAACCCCCTCCAACCCCCCCACACCCCCCCAAACCCCCCCAACCCCCTGCAAACATCCCCAAACCCCCTCCAAACACCCCCAACCCCCTCCAAACCCCCCCACACCCCCCCAACCCCCCCAAACCCCCTCCAAACATCCCCAAACCCCCTCCAAACACCCCCAAACCCCCCTCAAACCCCCCTCCAACCCCCCACACCCCTCCAAACATCCCCAAACCCCCCCCAACCCCCCTCCAAACACCCCCAAACCCCCTCCAAACCCCCCCAAACCCCCTCCAACCCCCCCCAAACCCCCCCAAACCCCCCCACACCCCTCCAAACGCCCCCCAACCCCCCAACCCCCCCCAAACCCCCCCCAAACCCCCCCACACCCCACCAAACATCCCCAAACCCCCTCCAAACATCCCAAACATCCCCAAAATGTCCCCAAACGTCCCCAAACCCCCTCCAAATCCCCCCAAACAACCCCAAACCCCCTCCAAACACCCCCAAACCCCCCCAAACATCCCCAAACCCCCTCCAAACACCCCCAAACACCCCCAAACCCCCTCCACACATCCCCAAAGCCCCCCAAACCCCCTCCAAACCCCCTCCAAACCCCCCCCACACCCCCCCAAACTCCCCCCAAACCCCCTCCAAACACCCCAAAGCCCCCCAAACCTCCCCACACCCCCCCCAAACCCCCCTCCAAACCCCCCCCAAACTCCCCCCAAACCCCCTCCAAACATCCCCAAAGCCCCCCAAACCCCCCACACCCCCCCAAATCCCCCCAACCCCCCATACATCCCCCAACCCCCCCCCAAACCCCCCCAAACCCCCTCCAAACCCCCCCCAAACTCCCCCCAAACCCCCTCCAAACATCCCCAAAGCCCCCAAACCCCCCACACCCCCCCAAATCCCCCCAACCCCCCCATACATCCCCCAACCCCCCCAAACCCCCTCCAAACCCCCCCCAAACCCCCCTCAAACCCCTCCAAACCCCCCAAACACCCCCCAAACCCCCTCCAAACATCCCCAAAGCCCCCCAAACCTCCCCACACCCCCCCAAACCCCCTCCAAACATCCCCAAAGCCCCCAAACCCCCCCAACCCCCCCCCAAACCCCCTCCAAACCCCCCTCCAAACCCCCCCACACCCCCCAAACTCGCCCCAAACCCCCCCAAACTCCCCCCCAAACCCCCTCCAAACACCCCCAAACCCCCCTCAAACCCCCCCAAACCCCCCCAAAACCCCCCTCCAATCATCCCCAAAATGTTCCAAACATCCCCAAACCCCCCTCCAAACATCCCCAAACGCCCCCCAAACGTCCCCAAACTCCCTCCAACCCCCCCCCAAACCCCCTCCAAACCCCCCCACACCCCCCCAAACCCCCCCCCAAACCCCCTCCAATCATCCCCAAAATGTCCCCAAACCCCCCCCCACACCCCACCAAACCCCCCCAAACCCCCCCACACCCCCCCAAACACCCCCAACCCCCCCAAACCCCCTCCAAACCCCTCCAAACCCCCCCAAACCCCCCAAACCCCCCCAAACCCCCTCCAACCCCCCTCCAAAGGCCCCCAAACCCCCCTCAAACCGCCCCAAACATCCCCAAACCCCCTCCAAACATCCCCAAACCCCTCCAAATCCCCCCAAACATCCCCAAACCCCCCCAACCCCCCCCCCAAACCCCCCAAACCCCCCCCCGGCTCACGTGGGCTCGCAGGCGCTGACGCCGTCGCCGCGGAAGCCGCGCTGGCAGCGGCACTCGAAGCTGCCGGGGCTGTTGTGGCACCGGGCGCGGGGGTGGCACCGAGCCAGGCCCAGCTGGCACTCGTCCACGTCCGGGCACGAGCCGTAGGACCACGAGGGCACGGCCGGGGCAACCTCGGGGGCGGCCTTGTGGCCACCCTCGGGGTCACCCTTGTGGCCACCCTCGGGGTCACCCTTGTAGCCAACCTCAGGGGCACCCTTGTGGTCACCCTCGTGGTCATCCTTGTGGCCACCCTCCTGGTCACCCTTGTGGCCACCTTCGTGGTCACCCTTGTGGTCACCCTTGTGGCCACCTTCGTGGTCACCCTCGTGGCCACCGTCGGGGACGGGGAGGGCACCCAGAGCCACGGAGCAGTTGGGGAAGTGGTGGGGGCCGGAGAAGTCGCCCTCGAAGCAGCTGCAGGGGGGGAGAGAGGAGCAAAAATTGAGGGGTTTTTGGCCCAAAAAAAAGCCCCAAAAACCAGCCCTGAAAAAAGCCCCAAAATCGGCTCGAAAAAGCCCAAAAAAGCCCCAAAATCGGCTTGAAATCAGCCCCAAATCAGCTCATAAAACCCCCCCAAATTAACCCAAAAATCAGCCAAAAGTCAGCCCAAAATCCGCCCCAAAAAAGCCCCAAAATCAGCCCAAAAACCCCTCAAATTAACCCCAAAACCACCCCAAAGTCGCCCTCGAAGCAGCTGCAGGGGGGGAGAGAGGAGCAAAAATTGAGGGGTTTTTGGCCTAAAAAAAAGCCCCAAAAACCAACCCTGAAAAAAGCCCCAAAATCGGCTCGAAAAAGCCCAAAAAAGCCCCAAAATCAGCCCAAAAAACCCCTCAAATTAACCCCAAAACCACCCCAAAGTCGCCCTCGAAGCAGCTGCAGGGGGGCAGAGAGGAGCAAAAATTGAGGGGTTTTTGGGGGGGGGTTTTGGCCTAAAAAAAAGCCCCAAAAATCAGCCCTGAAAAGAGCCCCAAAATCGGCTCGAAAAAGCCCAAAAAAGCCCCAAAATCGGCTCGAAATCAGCCCCAAATCAGCTCATAAAACCCCCCAAATTAACCCAAAAA
The DNA here is from genome assembly GCF_041296385.1 of Aphelocoma coerulescens. Classification (NCBI taxonomy): domain Eukaryota; kingdom Metazoa; phylum Chordata; class Aves; order Passeriformes; family Corvidae; genus Aphelocoma; species Aphelocoma coerulescens. The sequence goes on from NW_027183595.1 coordinate 168,165, forward strand.
TCAGCCAAAAGTCAGCCCAAAATCAGCCCCAAAAAAGCCCCAAAATCACCCCAAAGAACCCCTCAAATTAACCCAAAAATCAGCCCAAAAATCAGCTCAAAATCAGCCCAAAAACCCACCAAATCAACCCAAAAATCAGCCCAAAATAAGCCCCAAAATCAGCCCAAACCCCCCCTCAAATTAACCCCAAAACCACCCCAAAGTCGCCCTCGAAGCAGCTGCAGGGGGGGAGAGAGGAGCAAAAATTGAGGGGTTTTTTGGGGGTTTTTGGCCCAAAAAAAAGCCCCAAAATCAGCCCTGAAAAAAGCCCCAAAATCAGCTCAAAATCAGCCCAAAAAAGCCCCAAAATCAGCCCAAAAACCCCTCAAATTAACCCCAAAACCACCCCAAAGTCGCCCTCGAAGCAGCTGCAGGGGGGGAGAGAGGAGCAAAAATTGAGGGTTTTTTGGGGGGGGTTTTGGCCTAAAAAAAAGCCCCAAAATCAGCCCTGAAAAAAGCCCCAACAATCAGCTCAAAATCAGCCCAAAAAAGCCCCAAAATCAGCCCAAAAACCCCTCAAATTAACCCCAAAACCACCCCAAAGTCGCCCTCGAAGCAGCTGCAGGGGGGGAGAGAGGAGCAAAAATTGAGGGGTTTTTTGGGGGGGGTTTTGGCCTAAAAAAAAAGCCCCAAAATCAGCCCTGAAAAAAGCCCCAAAATCGGCTCGAAATCAGCCCAGAAAAAAACTTAAGTTAACCAAAAAATCAGCTCAAAATCAACCCAAAAAAGCCCCAAATCAGCCCCAAAAGAGTTCCAAAATCAGCTCAAAAAAGCCCTCGAATTAACCCAAAAATCAGCCCAGAATCAGCCAAAAAATCAGCCCAAAAATCAGCCCCACAAAACCCTCAAATCAACCCAAAAATCAGCCCAAAATCAGCCCAAAAAAAGCCCCCAAACCACCCCCAAAATCAGCCCAAAAACCCCTCAAATTAACCCCAAAACCACCCCAAAGTCGCCCTCGAAGCAGCTGCAGGGGGGGAGAGAGGAGCAAAAATTGAGGGGTTTTTGGCCCAAAAAAAAGCCCCAAAATCAGCCCTGAAAAAAGCCCCAAAATCGGCTCAAAAAAAGCCCAAAAAAGCCCCAAAATCAGCCCAAAAACCCCTCAAATTAACCCCAAAACCACCCCAAAGTCGCCCTCGAAGCAGCTGCAGGGGGGGAGAGAGGAGCAAAAATTGAGGGGTTTTTTGGGGGGTTTTTGGCCCAAAAAAAAGCCCCAAAAATCAGCCCTGAAAAGAGCCCCAAAATCGGCTCGAAATCAGCCCAGAAAAAAACTTAAGTTAACCAAAAAATCAGCTCAAAATCAACCCAAAAGAGCTCCAAAATCAGCTCAAAAAAGCCCTCGAATTAACCCAAAAATCAGCCCAAAATCAGCCAAAAAATCAGCCCAAAAATCAGCCCCACAAAACCCTCAAATCAACCCAAAAATCAGCCCAAAATCAGCTCAAAAAAAGCCCCCAAACCACCCCCAAAATCAGCCCAAAAACCCCTCAAATTAACCCCAAAACCACCCCAAAGTCGCCCTCGAAGCAGCTGCAGGGGGGGAGAGAGGAGCAAAAATTGAGGGGTTTTTGGCCCAAAAAAAAGCCCCAAAATCAGCCCTGAAAAAAGCCCCAAAATCGGCTCAAAAAAGCCCAAAAAAGCCCCAAAATCAGCCCAAAAACCCCTCAAATTAACCCCCAAAACCACCCCAAAGTCGCCCTCGAAGCAGCTGCAGGGGGGCAGAGAGGAGCAAAAATTGAGGGGTTTTTTGGGGGGGTTTTTGGCCCAAAAAAAAGCCCCAAAAATCAGCCCTGAAAAAAGCCCCAAAATCGGCTCAAAAAAGCCCAAAAAAGCCCCAAAATCAGCCCCAAAAACCCCTCAAATTAACCCCAAAACCACCCAAAGTCGCCCTCGAAGCAGCTGCAGGGGGGGCAGAGAGGAGCAAAAATTGAGGGGTTTTTGGGGGGTTTTTGGCCTAAAAAAAAGCCCCAAAAATCAGCCCTGAAAAAAGCCCCAAAATCGGCTCGAAATCAGCCCAGAAAAAAACTTAAGTTAACCAAAAAATCAGCTCAAAATCAACCCAAAAAAGCCCCAAATCAGCCCCAAAAGAGCTCCAAAATCAGCTCAAAAAACACCACAAATTAACCCCAAAATCAGCCCCAAAAAAGCCTAAAAAAATTCACCCAAAATCAGCCCAAAAATCACCCCAAAATACACCTTGACTTCACCCAAAAATCAGCCCAAAAAAACCGTCAAATCAACCCAAAAATCAGCTCAAAAAAGCCCCAAAATCAGCCCAAAAAAAGCCCAAAAATGAGCCCAAAAAAAGCCCAAAATCAGCCCAAAAAACACCTCAAATTAACCCAAAATCAGCCCAAAAATCAGCCCAAAAAAAGCCCAAAATCCCCCCCAAAACTCCCCCAAAATCCCTCCAAATCCCGGCACCCCCCAACTCCCCCGAACCCCCCGAAGCCCCCAGACCCAATTGAAGCCCCCAGACCCAATTGAAGCCCCCAGACCCAACGGAAGCCCCCAGCCCTCCCCATTTTTCCAGCCCTTCCCACACCCTTCCAGGACCCAAAACTCCCCCAAAATCCCCCCAAATCCTGGCACCTCCCAACTCCCCCGAACCCCCCGAAGCCCCCAGACCCATTTGAAGCCCCCAGCCCCAAAAGAAGCCCCCAGCCCCAACTGAAGCCCCCAGCCCTCCCCATTTTTCCAGCCCTTCCCACCCTTCCAGGACCCAAAACTCCCCCAAAATCCCCCCAAATCCTGGCACCCCCCCCAACTCCCCCCGAACCCCCCAAAGCCCCCAGACCCATTTGAAGCCCCCAGCCCCAAAAGAAGCCCCCAGCCCCAACTGAAGCCCCCAGCCCTCCCCATTTTTCCAGCCCTTCCCACCCTTCCAGGACCCAAAACTCCCCCAAAATCCCCCCAAATCCCGGCACCCCCCAACTCCCCCCGAACCCCCCCGAAGCCCCCAGACCCATTTGAAGCCCCCAGACCCAAAAGAAGCCCCCAGACCCAATTGAAGCCCCCAGCCCTCCCCATTTTTCCAGCCCTTCCCACCCTTCCAGGACCCAAAACTCCCCCAAAATCCCCCCAAATCCCGGCACCCCCCCAACTCCCCCGAACCCCCCGAAGCCCCCAGACCCAATTGAAGCCCCTAGACCCAATTGGAGCCCCCCGGACCTGCCGAGGGCGGGGTTGTGGCCCCTCCCGCACCAGCCGCAGCCGTGCTGGCTCAGGCACTCCCGGCACGAGGTGAGCTCGGAGCAGCCCCGGCACTGCGGGGCCGAGTGGACGCTGCGGGGCCAAAAACGGCGGAAAACACCCCCAAAATGTCACTCCGAGAGCCTCGGGAACCCCCAAAAACCCCCCAAAACCACCCCCAAAACCCCCCGGGACCCCCCAAAATCCATCCAGGACCCCCCAAACCCTCCCGGGAGCCGCCCTCAGGATCTTCCAGGACCTTCCTGCATCTTCCAGGACCTCCAAAATGTCACCCCCAGACCCCAAAATGTCACTCCGAGAGCCTCGGGAACCCCAAAAACCCCCCAAAACCACCCCTAAAACCCCCCGGGACCCCCCAAAAACCCCCCGGGACCCCCCAAAATCCACCCGGGATCCCCCAAATCCATCCCGAAACCACCCCCAGGATCTTCCAGGACCTTCCCGGCATCGATTCGGGACCTTCCAGGACCCCCCAAATCCCCCCCCAAAACCCTCAGATCCCCCCAAACTTCTCGGGGACCCCCCCGAGACCCCCAAATCCACCCCCGAGCCCCCCCAAAGCCCCCCCGGACCCCCTGGGGGACCCCCAAAGACCCCCCCAGACCCCCCTGGGGACCCCCAAACCTCCCCCAGACCCCCTTTGGAGCCCCCCAGACCCCACTGGAGACCCCCAAAGCCCCCCCAGACCCCTCTGGGGACCCCCAAAAGCCCCCCCGGACCTGTCGGACCCCCTTCAAACCCCTCCAGACTCCCCCCAAAGCCCCCCCAGACCCCACTGGGGACCCCCAGAGCCCCTTTAGACACCCCAGACCCCCAAAATGCCCCCCAAAATCCCCCCCGGACCTGTCGGACCCCCTTTAAACCCCTCCAAACCTCTCCCAGACCCCACTGGAGACCCCCCAAAGCCCCCGGACCCCTGTTAAACCCCCCCAAACCTCTCCCAGACCCCACTGGAGACCCCCAAAACCCCCCCGGACCCCCTTTAAACCCCTCCAAATCCCCCCCAGACCCCATTGGAGACCCCCAGAGCCCCTTTAGACCCCCCCAGACCCCCTGGGGACCCCCCAAAATCCCCCCCGGACCTGTCGGACCCCCTTTAGACCCCCCCTAACCTCTCCCAGACCCCATTGGAGACCCCCAGAGCCCCTTTAGACCCCCCCCAGACCCCCAAAATGCCCCCCAAAATCCCCCCCGGACCTGTCGGACCCCCTTTAAACCCCCCCAAACCTCTCCCAGACCCCACTGGGGACCCCCAAAGCCCCCCCGGACCCCCTTTAAACCCCTCCAAATCCCCCCCAGACCCCATTGGAGACCCCAGAGCCCCTTTAGACCCTCCCAGACCCCCTGGGGACCCCCCCAAATCCCCCCCGGACCTGTCGGACCCCCTTTAAACCCCTGCAAATCCCCCCCAGACCCCCCTGGGGACCCCCAGAGCCCCTTTAGACCCCCCCGGACCCCCTTTTAACCCCCCCAAATCCCCCCAGACCCCATTGGAGACCCCCAGAGCCCCTTTAGACCCCCCCGGACCCCCTTTTAACCCCTCCAAATCCCCCCCAGACCCCCCTGGGGACCCCCAGAGCCCCCCCGGACCCCCTTTAAACCCCTCCAAATCCCCCCCAGACCCCACTGGAGACCCCCCAAACCCCCCCGGACCCCTTTAAACCCCCCAAACCTCTCCCAGACCCCATTGGAGACCCCCAGAGCCCCTTTAGACCCCCCCCAGACCCCCAAAATGCCCCCCAAAATCCCCCCCGGACCTGTCGGACCCCCTCTAAACCCCTCCAAATCCCCCCCAGACCCCATGGAGACCCCCAGAGCCCCTTTAGACACCCCCCAGACCCCCTGGGGGACCCCCCAAAATCCCCCCCGGACCTGTCGGACCCCCTTTAAACCCCTCCAAATCCCCCCCAGACCCCATTGGAGACCCCCAGAGCCCCTTTAGATCCCCCCAGACCCCCTGGGGACCCCCCAAAATCCCCCCCGGACCTGTCGGACCCCCTCTAAACCCCCCCCAAACCTCTCCCAGACCCCACTGGAGACCCCCCAAAGCCCCCCGGACCCCCTTTTAACCCCCCCAAACCTCTCCCAGACCCCACTGGAGACCCCCCAAAGCCCCCCGGACCCCCTTTTAACCCCTCCAAACCTCTCCCAGACCCCACTGGAGACCCCCAAAGCCCCTTTAGACACCCCCAGACCCCCCAAGGGACCCCTAAAATCCCCCCTGGACCCCCCCGGACCCCCTCTAAACCCCTCCAAATCCCCCCCAGACCCCATTGGAGACCCCCAGAGCCCCTTTAGATCCCCCCAGACCCCCTGGGGACCCCCCCAAAATCCCCCCCGGACCTGTCGGACCCCCTTTAAACCCCTCCAAATCCCCCCCAGACCCCATTGGAGACCCCCAGAGCCCCTTTAGACCCCCCCAGACCCCCAAAATCCCCCCCAAAATCCCCCCCGGACCTGTCGGACCCCCTCTAAACCCCTCCAAATCCCCCCCAGACCCCATTGGAGACCCCCAGAGCCCCTTTAGACCCCCCCAGACCCCCCAAAATCCCCCCCCAAATCCCCCCCCGGACCTGTCGGACCAGCCGCGGCAGCCGCCGAACGGGTACCGGGCCAGGTAAGAGGCGAAGAGGAAACAGCGCCGCGCCGAGGGGCACCAGGCGCACTGCGAGGGGGGGGCCAGGCACTCGGAGCACGTGCTGCGCCTGCGGGGAGGGGCCGCCAGACCCCTGAGACCCCTCCCCAAAATTTGGGGACCCCCCCCTCCCCCCCCCAGGAATCATCCCCTGAAAAAATCCGGATTTTTTATGGATCTGCCAGGACCCTAAAATACTCACAAACAGTCCCAAAAGGGCCCAAAAAAAGGACTGAGAGCGCTCCCAAAATACCGGGAGACCCCTGAGACCCCTCCCCAAAATTTGGGGACCCCCCCTCCCCCCCCAGGAATCATTCCCTGAAAAAATCCGGATTTTTTTTTATGGATCTGCCAGGACCTTCATCGCGCAGAAAAAGGCTCAAAAGGCCTCAAAAAAAGACTGAGAGCGCTCCCAAAATACCGGGAGACCCCTGAGACCCCTCCCCAAAATTTGGGGACTCCCCCTCCCCCCCAGGAATCATCCCCCGAAAAAATCCGGATTTTTTATGGATCTGCCAGGACCCTGAAATACTCACAAATAGTCCCAAAAGAGCCCAAAAAAAGCACGGAGAGCGCTCCCAAAATACCGAGAGACCCCTGAGACCCCTCCCCAAAATTTGGGGACAACCCCTCCCCCCCCCAGGAATCATCCCCTGAAAAAAATCCGGATTTTTTATGGATCTGCCAGGACCCTAAAATACTCACAAACAGTCCCAAAAGGGCCCAAAAAAAGGACTGAGAGCGCTCCCAAAATACCGGGAGACCCCTGAGACCCCTCCCCGAAATTTGGGGACTCCCCCTCCCCCCCCCAGGAATCATCCCCTGAAAAAATCCGGATTTTTTATGGATCTGCCAGGACCCTAAAATACTCACAAACAGTCCCAAAAGGGCCCAAAAAAAGGACTGAGAGCGCTCCCAAAATACCGGGAGACCCCTGAGACCCCTCCCCGAAATTTGGGGACTCCCCCTCCCCCCCCCAGGAATCATCCCCTGAAAAAATCCGGATTTTTTATGGATCTGCCAGGACCCTAAAATACTCACAAACAGTCCCAAAAGGGCCCAAAAAAAGGACTGAGAGCGCTCCCAAAATACCGGGAGACCCCTGAGACCCCTCCCCAAAATTTGGGGACAACCCTCCCCCCCCCAGGAATCATCCCTGAAAAAATCCGGATTTTTTTTTATGGATCTGCCAGGACCTTCATCGCGCAGAAAAAGGCTCAAAAGGCCTCAAAAAAAGGACTGAGAGCGCTCCCAAAATACCGGGAGACCCTGAGACCCCTCCCCAAAATTTGGGGACTCCCCCTCCCCCCCAGGAATCATCCCCCGAAAAAATCCGGATTTTTTATGGATCTGCCAGGACCCTGAAATACTCACAAATAGTCCCAAAAGAGCCCAAAAAAAGCACGGAGAGCGCTCCCAAAATACCGAGAGACCCCTGAGACCCCTCCCCAAAATTTGGGGACACCCCCCCCAAAAAAAACCCGGATTTTTTGGAGCCCCAAAAACCCCCTAAAATCGGCCCCAAATCCCCCCAGAATCCACTCAGGACCCACCCCCCGGACCCTCCAGACCCCCAAAATCCCCCCAAAACCGCCCTAAAACCCTTAAAACCTCCCCCCAAATCCCCCAAAATCGCCTCAAAGTTGCCCAAAATCGCCAGAAATCGGCCCAAATCACCCAAATCACCCAAAATGGCCCCAAAATGGCCGAAAATCGCGGGGATTTCAGGGCGCTCACTGGCAGCAGGGGGGGGGCACTGGCGGGGGTCCCTCACGGTCCCCCAGGACCCCAAATCCCCCGGAAATCACCCCAAAATCGCCCCAAATCACCCAAAATCACCCGAAATGGCCCAAAATCACTCAAAATCGCCCAAAATTGCCCAAAATGACCCAAAATGGCGGGATTTCGGGGCGCTCACTGGCTGCAGGGGGGGGGGCACCGCCGAGGGTCCCTCACGCCCCCCCCAGGACCCCAAATCCCCCCAAAACCTCCCCAAAACCCCCGGAAATCGCCTCAAAACCTCCCCCAAACCCCCGGAAATCGCCTCAAAATCACCCGAAATCACCCAAAATGGCCCAAAATCACCCAAAATGGCGGGATTTCGGGGCGCTCACTGGCTGCGGGGGGGGGGGGGAGGGGGCACCGCCGAGGGTCCCTCACGGCCCCCCCAGGACCCCAAATCCCCCCAAAACCTCCCTAAAACCTCCCCAAAACCCGCGAAACCCCTGGAAATCACCCAAAATCACCCAAAATGGCCCAAAAATCACCCAAAATGGCCGAAAATCGCGGGGATTTCGGGGCGCTCACTGGCTGCAGGGCGGGGGGCACCGCCGGGGGTCCCTCACGGCCCCCCCGGGATCCCAAATCGCCCCAAAACCTCCCCAAAACCACCCAAAATGCCCCCAAATCACCCGAAATCACCCAAAATGGCCCAAAATCACCCAAAATGGCGGGATTTCGGGGCGCTCACTGGCTGCAGGGCGGGGGGCACCGCCGGGGGTCCCTCACGGCCCCCCCGGGATCCCAAATCGCCCCAAAACCTCCCCAAAACCACCCAAAATAGCCCAAAATGCCCCCAAATCACCCGAAATCACCCAAAATGGCCCAAAATCACCCAAAATGGCGGGATTTCGGGGCGCTCACTGGCTGCAGGGTGGGGGGCACTGCCGAGGGTCCTTCACGGCCCCCCCAGGACCCCAAATCCCCCCAAAACCTCCCCAAAACCCCCGGAAATCGCCTCAAAACCTCCCCCAAACCCCCGGAAATCGCCTCAAAATCACCCGAAATCACCCGAAATCACCCAAAATGGCCCAAAATCACCCAAAATCGCGGTGATTTCGGGGCGCTCACTGGCTGCAGGGGGGGGGGCACTGGCGGGGGTCCCTCACGGCCCCCCCAGGACCCCAAATCGCCCCAAAACCTCCCTAAAACCTCCCCAAAACCCGCGAAACCCCTGGAAATCACCCAAAATCACCCAAAATGGCCCAAAAATCACCCAAAATGGCCGAAAATGGCGGGATTTCGGGGCGCTCACTGGCTGCAGGGCGGGGGGCACCGCCGGGGGTCCCTCACGGCCCCCCCGGGATCCCAAATCGCCCCAAAACCTCCCCAAAACCACCCAAAATAGCCCAAAATGCCCCCAAATCACCCGAAATCACCCAAAATGGCCCAAAATCACCCAAAATGGCGGGATTTCGGGGCGCTCACTGGCTGCAGGGTGGGGGGCACTGGCGGGGGTCCCTCACGGCCCCCCCCTGCCTCCCCCGGCGGCTGCAGACGAAGTCGCCCCGTTTGGAGTCCGGTGGCCCCAGCGTTTGCCACTCGCAGAAAGGGTCCTGGAAGGGCAAAAAAAGGGACGGGAGAAAGCCCCAAATCGCCCCAAAATCGCCGCAAAATCGCCCCCAAATCAGCCCCAAAATCGCCCAAAAATCAGCCCCAAAATCGCCCCAAAATCGCCCCAAAATCAGCCCCGAAATCGCCCAAAAATCAGCCCCAAAATCGCCTCAAAATCAGCCCCAAAATCGCCCCAAAATCGCCTCAAAATCGCCTCAAAATCAGCCCCAAAATCGCCCCAAAATCGCCCCAAAATCGCCCCAAAATCGCCCCAAAATCGCCCAAAAATCAGCCCCAAAATCGCCCCAAAATCGCCCAAAAATCAGCCCCAAAATCGCCCCAAAATCAGCCCAAAATCGGCTCCAAATCGCCCCAAAATCGCCCCAAAATCGTCCCAAAATCAGCCCCAAAATCACCCCAAAATAGTCCCCCCCAAATCCCCTCCCAGTCCCCCCAATCCCCCCCCAATCCCCTCCCAGTCCCTCCCAGTCCCGCCAAATCCCCTCCCAGTCGCTCCCAGTCTCTCCCAATCCCCCCCAAATCCCCTCCCAGTCCCTCCCAGTACCCCCCAGACCCCCTCCCAGTGCCCCCAACCCCCCTCCCAGCCGCTCCCAGTTTGTCCCAGTCGCTCCCAGTCCCCCCCAATCCCCTCCCAGTTGCTCCCAGTCCCCCCAAATCCCCTCCCAGTCCCTCCCAGTCCCCCCAATCCCCTCCCAGTCCCCTCCCAGTCCCTCCCAGTTCATCCCAGTCCCTCCCACTCCCCTCCAACTCCCTCCCAGTCCCGCCCAGTCCCTCCCACTCCCTCCCAATCCCCTCCCAGTCCCCCCCAATCCCCTCCCAGTGCCCCCAAATCCCCTCCCAGTCGCTCCCAGTCCCCCCAATCCCCTCCCAGTCCCCCCCAATCCCCTCCCAGTCGCTCCCAGTCCCCCCAATCCCCTCCCAGTCCCCCCAAATCCCCTCCCAGTCCCCTCCCAGTCCCCCCAAATCCCCTCCCAGTCCCCCCAAATCCCCTCCCAGTCGCTCCCAGTCCCCCCAATCCCCTCCCAGTCCCCCCCAGTCCCCCCAACCCCCCTCCCAGTCCCTCCCAATCCCCCCCAATCCCCCCCCAATCCCCTCCCAGTCCCCCCAGAGAGGGTTCCAGTCCCTCCCAGTCCCCCCAATCCCCTCCCAGTCCCCCCCAATCCCCTCCCAGTCGCTCCCAGTCCCCCCAATCCCCTCCCAGTCCCCCCAAATCCCCTCCCAGTCCCCTCCCAGTCCCCCCAAATCCCCTCCCAGTCCCCCCAAATCCCCTCCCAGTCCGTCCCAGTCCCCCCAAATCCCCTCCCAGTTGCTCCCAGTCCCTCCCAATCCCCCCAAATCCCCTCCCAGTCCCCCCAGTCCCCCCAAATCCCCTCCCAGTCCCTTCCAGTGCCCCCCCAATCCCCTCCCAGTCCCCCCAAATCCCCTCCCAATCCCCTCCCAGTCCCCCCAAATCCCCTCCCAGTCGCTCCCAGTCCCTCCCAGTCCCCCCAATCCCCTCCCAGTCCCCCCCAGTCCCCCCAAATCCCCTCCCAGTCCCTTCCAGTGCCCCCTCAATCCCCTCCCAGTCCCCCCAAATCCCCTCCCAATCCCCTCCCAGTCCCCCCAATCCCCTCCCACTCCCCTCCAATCCCCTCCCAGTCCCGCCCAGTCCCTCCCACTCCCTCCCAATCCCCTCCCAGTCCCCCCAAATCCCCTCCCAGTGCCCCCAAATCCCCTCCCAGTCGCTCCCAGTCCCCCCAATCCCCTCCCAGTCCCCCCCAGTCCCCCCAACCCCCCTCCCAGTCCCTCCCAGTCCCCCCCAATCCCCCCCCAATCCCCTCCCAGTCCCCCCAGAGAGGGTTCCAGTCCCTCCCAGTCCCCCCAATCCCCTCCCAGTCCCTCCCAGTCCCCCCAATCCCCTCCCAGTCCCCCCCAATCCCCTCCCAGTCGCTCCCAGTCCCCCCAATCCCCTCCCAGTCCCCCCAAATCCCCTCCCAGTCCCCTCCCAGTCCCCCCAAATCCCCTCCCAGTCCGTCCCAGTCCCCCCAAATCCCCTCCCAGTTGCTCCCAGTCCCTCCCAATCCCCCCAAATCCCCTCCCAGTCCCCCCCAGTCCCCCCAAATCCCCTCCCAGTCCCTTCCAGTGCCCCCCCAATCCCCTCCCAGTCCCCCCAAATCCCCTCCCAATCCCCTCCCAGTCCCCCCAATCCCCTCCCACTCCCCTCCAATCCCCTCCCAGTCCCGCCCAGTCCCTCCCACTCCCTCCCAATCCCCTCCCAGTCCCTCCCAGTCCCCTCCCAGTGCCCCCAAATCCCCTCCCAGTCGCTCCCAGTCCCCCCAATCCCCTCCCAGTCCCCCCCAGTCCCCCCAACCCCCCTCCCAGTCCCTCCCAGTCCCCCCCAATCCCCCCCCAATCCCCTCCCAGTTCCCCCAGAGAGGGTTCCAGTCCCTCCCAGTCCCCCCAATCCCCTCCCAGTCCCCCCCAATCCCCTCCCAGTCGCTCCCAGTCCCCCCAATCCCCTCCCAGTCCGTCCCAGTCCCCCCAAATCCCCTCCCAGTTGCTCCCAGTCCCCCCAGTCCCCCCAAATCCCCTCCCAGTCCCTTCCAGTGCCCCCCCAATCCCCTCCCAGTCCCCCCAAATCCCCTCCCAATCCCCTCCCAGTCCCTCCCAGTCCCCCCAATCCCCTCCCAGTGCTCCCAAATCCCCTCCCAGTCGCTCCCAGTCCCTCCCAGTCCCCCCAATCCCCTCCCAGTCCCCCCCAGTCCCCCCAAATCCCCTCCCAGTCCCTTCCAGTGCCCCCCCAATCCCCTCCCAGTCCCCCCAAATCCCCTCCCAATCCCCTCCCAGTCCCCCCAATCCCCTCCCAGTCCCCTCCAATCCCCTCCCAGTCCCGCCCAGTCCCTCCCACTCCCTCCCAATCCCCTCCCAGTCCCCCCAAATCCCCTCCCAGTGCCCCCAAATCCCCTCCCAGTCGCTCCCAGTCCCCCCAATCCCCTCCCAGTCCCCCCCAGTCCCCCCAACCCCCCTCCCAGTCCCTCCCAGTCCCCCCCAATCCCCCCCCAATCCCCTCCCAGTCCCCCCAGAGAGGGTTCCAGTCCCTCCCAGTCCCCCCAATCCCCTCCCAGACCCCCCCAATCCCCTCCCAGTCGCTCCCAGTCCCCCCAATCCCCTCCCAGTCCCCCCAAATCCCCTCCCAGTCCCCTCCCAGTCCCCCCAAATCCCCTCCCAGTCCCCCCAAATCCCCTCCCAGTCCGTCCCAGTCCCCCCAAATCCCCTCCCAGTTGCTCCCAGTCCCTCCCAATCCCCCCAAATCCCCTCCCAGTCCCTTCCAGTGCCCCCCCAATCCCCTCCCAGTCCCCCCAAATCCCCTCCCAATCCCCTCCCAGTCCCCCCAATCCCCTCCCAGTCCCTCCCAATCCCCTCCCAGTCCCCCCAAATCCCCTCCCAGTCCCCCCAAATCCCCTCCCAGTCGCTCCCAGTCCCTCCCAGTCCCCCCAATCCCCTCCCAGTCTCTCCCAATCCCCCCCAACCCCCCTCCCAGCCGCTCCCAGCCGCTCCCAGTTTGTCCCAGCGGCCCCCAGTCGCCGCTGACCCCGGCGCAGCTGCGGCAGTCGCGGTGCTCCTCGCACAGGACGCAGTTCTGGGGGTGCAGCACCAGGCGGGGAGCCCCGAAATCGCCGGAATCGGCCCCAAAAGCCGCGCAGGGAGCCCCGGCCTTGGGGGGGGGGTCCCGGGGGTGGCACGAGGAGCTGGGGGGGCACCAGGCGCACCCCAAATCCGCCAGGCACGAGAGGCACGAGGGGCGCGAGGGGCACCCCCCGGGGGACCCCCGGAAGGGCTCCAGGAAGAAAAAGGAGATTTCCTGCACCCCAAAAAAAACAAAAACCACCATGGGATTTTGGGGGGGTTTGGGGGGGTTGGGGGGGATTTGGGGGGGATTGGAGGGATTTTGGGGGGGATTTGGGGGGATTTGAGGGGAGTTTGGGGGGATTTGGGGGGATTTAGGGAAGTGTGGGGGGATTTGGGGGAGTTGGAGGGGGATTTGGGGGGATTTGGAGGGAGTTTGGGGTGGTTTGGGGGCATTTGGGGGGATATAGGGGGGGTTTGGGGGGATTTGGAGGGAGTTTGGGGGGGATTTTAGGGGATTTTGGGGGGGTTTGGGGTAATTTGGGGGAAGTTTGGGGGGGATTTGGGGATTTTGGGGGAATTTTGGGGGGGGTTTGGGGGGATTTTAGGGGATTTTGGGGGGGTTTGGGGGAATTTGGGGGAAGTTTGGGGGGGATTTGGGGTTTTTGGGGGGATTTTGCGGGGATTTGGAGGGGTTTGGGGGCAGTTTGGGGGAGTTTGGGGGGGGTTGGGGGGATTTTGGGGGGGATTTGAGGGCATTTTGGGGGATTTAGGGGGGATTTGGGGGGATTTTAGGAAAGTTTGGGGGGATTTGGGGGCATTTAAGGGGATTTAGGGGGATTTGGGGGGATTTTAGGAAAGTTTGGGGGGATTTGGAGGGGTTTGGGGGGATTTTGGGGGAGTTTGGGGGGGGTTGGGGGGATTTGGAGGGAGTTTGGGGGGATTTGAGGGCATTTTGGGGGATTTAGGGGGGATTTTGGGGGGATTTTAGGAAAGTTTGGGGGAATTTGGGGGAAGTTTGGGGGAGATTTGGGGATTTGGGGGGATTTGGGGGGGGGTTGGGGGGATTTGGAGGGGTTTGGGGAGATTTTGGGGGAGTTTGGGGGGGATTTGGGGGGTTTGGGGGGAGCTTGGGGGGGATTTGGGGGGATTTTCAGGGGGATTTGGGGGGAATTTAGGAAAGTTTGGGGGAATTTTGGGGGGATTTTCGGGGGGATTGGGGGATTTTGGGGGGATTTGGGGGAGATTTTAGGGCAGTTTGGGGGGGAATTGGGGATTTTGGGGGGGATTTGGGGAGATTTTGGGGGGATTGGGGGGGGTGAGGGAGGTTTTGGGGGGGTTAAAGAGGGGAAGAAACCCCAAATAGTGCCAAAAATAGCCCCAAAATCGCCCCAAAATAGTCCCAGAATAGCTCTAAAATAGCCACAAACCAGCCCCAAAATAACCCAAAAATAGCCCCAAAAATAACCCAGAAATAGCCCAAAAACAGCCCCAGAATAACCCAAAAATAACCACAAAATAGCCCTAAAATAACCCCAAAAGTAGCCCAAAAATAGCCCCAAAACAGCCCCAAAATAACCCAAAAATAGCCCCAAAAATAACCCCAAAATAGCCCAAAAACAGCCCCAAAAATAACCCCAAAACAGCCCCAAAATAACCCAAAAATAGCCCCAAGTAGCCCTAAAATAGTCCCAAAAATAGGCCTAAAATAACCCCAAAACAACCCCAAACCAACCCAAAAAAAACCCCAAAATAACCCAAAACAGCCCCAACAATAACCCAAAAATAGCCATAAAATAGCCCCAAAATAACCCCAAAAGTAACCCCAAAATAGCCCCAAAACAACCCCAAAAATGACCCCAAAACAGCCCCAAAAATAACCGAAACCAGCCCCAAAATCGCCCCTCAATCCCCCAAATCTGCTCCAAAAATTCCCAAAAAATTCCCAAATTTTTCCCAAATTTCCCCCACAGACTCCAGACCCACTCAGGGGCCCCCAAAAATTCCCAAAACCCCCCAAAAATCCCCCAAAAAATCCCTAAAGGCCCCCCAAAACCCCGCCAAAAAAATCCCAGAAAAATCCCCCCAAAATTCCCCAAAAATTCCCAAAAAATTCCAAAAAATTCCCAAAAATTCCCAAAACAATCCCAGACTTCCCTCACGGATTCCAGACCCACTCAGAGCCCCCCAAACCCCCCAAAATTCCCCCAAAACCCCTCAAAAAAAAAAACCAAAAAAAACCAAAAAAAAAACCCCCAAAACCCCCCAAAAAATTCCCAAAAAATTCCCAAAAAATTCCCAAAAATTCCCCAACAATTCCCGGACTTTCCCCCATACTCCCGACCCCCCTCAGAGCCCCCCAAGCCCCCCAAAATCCCCCAAAACCCCGCAAAAAAAAACCCAAAAAAAACCAAAAACGCCCCAAAAAAACCCCCAAAAAATTCCCAAAAAATTCCCAAAAATTCCCCAAAAATTCCCGGACTTTCCCAACGGACTCCAGACCCCCTCAGAGCCCCCCAAACTCCCCCAAAACCCCCCTAAATCCCCCCAAAACCCCTCAAAAAACCCCCAAAAAACCCAAAAAAAACCCCCAAAAACCCCCCAAAAATTCCCAAAAAATTCCCAAAAATTCCCAAAAAATTCCCGGACTTCCCCACGGACTCCAGACCCCCTCAGAGCCCCCCAAACCCCCCAAAACCCCTCAAAAAAAACCCAAAAAACCCAAAAAAAACCCCAAAAAAACCCAAAACCCCCCAAAACCCCCCAAAAATTCCCAAAAAATTCCCCAAAAATTCCCAAAAATTCCCCAAAAATTCCCGGACTTTCCCCCATACTCCAGACCCCCTCAGAGCCCCCCAAGCCCCCCAAAATTCCCCAAAACCCCTCAAAAAAACCCCCATTAAAACCCCCAAAAAAACCAAAAAACCCCCCAAAAACCCCCCAAAAATTCCCAAAAAATTCCCCAAAATTCCCCAAAAATTCCCGGACTTTCCCAACGGACTCCAGACCCACTCAGAGCCCCCCAAACTCCCCCAAAACCCCCCTAAATCCCCCCAAAATCCCCCAAAACCCCTCAAAAAAAACCCCATTAAAACCCCCAAAAAAACCAAAAAACCCCCCAAAAACCCCCCAAAAATTCCCAAAAAATTCCCAAAAATTCCCCAAAAATTCCCGGACTTTCCCAACGGACTCCCGACCCCCTCAGAGCCCCCCAAGCCCCCCAAAACCCCCCAAAACCCCTCAAAAAAACCCCATAAAAACCCAAAAAAAAACCAAAAAAAAAACCCAAAACCCCCCAAAAATTCCCAAAAAATTCCCAAAAATTCCCCAACAATTCCCGGACTTTCCCAACGGACTCCAGACCCCCTCAGAGCCCCCCAAGCCCCCCAAAATTCCCCAAAACCCCTCAAAAAAAACCCATAAAAACCCCCAAAAAAACCAAAAAACCCCCCAAAAACCCCCCAAAAATTCCCAAAAAATTCCCAAAAATTCCCCAACAATTCCCGGACTTTCCCAACGGACTCCAGACCCCCTCAGAGCCCCCCAAACTCCCCCAAAACCCCCCTAAATCCCCCCAAAATCCCCCAAAACTCCGCAAAAAAACCCCAAAAAAACCCAAAAACCCCCCAAAAACCCCCCAAAAATTCCCAAAAAATTCCCAAAAATTCCCCAACAATTCCCAGACTTTCCCACGGACTCCAGACCCCCTCAGAGCCCCCCAAACCCCCCAAACCCCCTCAAAAAAAACCCATAAAAACCCAAAAAAACCCAAAAAAAAAACCCCAAAACCCCCCAAAACCCCCCAAAAAATTCCCAAAAATTCCCAAAAATTCCCGGACTTTCCCCCATACTCCCGACCCCCTCAGAGCCCCCCAAGCCCCCCAAAATCCCCCAAAACCCCGCAAAAAAAACCCCAAAAAAACCCAAAAACCCCCCAAAAAACCCCCCAAAAATTCCCAAAAAATTCCCAAAAAATTCCCAAAAATTCCCGGACTTTCCCAACGGACTCCAGACCCCCTCAGAGCCCCCCAAACTCCCCCAAAACCCCCCTAAATCCCCCCAAAACCCCTCAAAAAACCCCCAAAAAACCCAAAAAAAACCCCCAAAAACCCCCCCAAAAATTCCCAAAAAATTCCCAAAAATTCCCAAAAAATTCCCGGACTTCCCCACGGACTCCAGACCCCCTCAGAGCCCCCCAAACCCCCCAAAACCCCTCAAAAAAAACCCCAAAAAACCAAAAAAAAACACCAAAAAACCCCAAAAACCCCCCCAAAAATTCCCAAAAAATTCCCCAAAAAATTCCCAAAAAATTCCCGGACTTTCCCACGGACTCCAAACCCCCTCAGAGCCCCCCAAACTCCCCCAAAACCCCCCAAAATCCCCCAAAACCCCGCAAAAAAAACCCCATAAAAACCCAAAAACCCCCCAAAACCCCCCCCAAAAAATTCCCAAAAAATTCCCAAAAATTCCCAAAAATTCCCGGACTTTCCCGACGGACTCACGCTGCCCCCGGGCACCCCGGTGCGGTCCCAGGTGAGGGTGAGCTCGCTGCTGAGCCCCCCCGAGGCGTTCAGGTGCCCCTCGACCTGCACCAGGTAGCGATTCCCGCGCTCCGGGGCCCCGAAGAGCCGCTCGGGCCGGGGCCGCCGCAGGGGCCTCGTCTCGCGCTCCTGCTGAGCCCCCCCAGCGCCCCACTTCCTCCTGGGGGGGTCCCCGAAATTGGGAGGGGGCGTCAGAGGCGGGGGAGGCACCCCGAAAAAACCCCGGCCCGAAATTCCGCTTTTTTGCCCCAAAATTCCCCAATTTGAGCCCTCAAAAGGGGAAAAATCGCTGTTTTTTCTCCGGTTTTGGGGGTGAGATCCCAAAATTTGGGGGTCCCAGAATTTGGGGAGGGGGCGTCAGAGGCGGGGGAGCCGCCCTGAAAAAACCCCGGCCCGAAATTCCGCTTTTTTGCCCCAAAATTCCCCAATTTGAGCCCTCAAAAGGGGAAAAATCGCGGGTTTTTTTCTCCGTTTTTGGGGGTGAGAGCCCAAAATTTGGGGGTCCCAGAATTTGGGGAGGGGGCGTCAGAGGCGGGGGAGGCACCCCGAAAAAACCCCGGCCCGAAATTCCGCTTTTTTCCCCCAAAATTCCCCAATTTGAGTCCCTAAAAGGGTGAAATTGGTGATATTTTCTACGTTTTTTTGGGGGTGAGATCCCAAAATTTGGGGGTCCCAGAATTTGGGGAGGGGGCGTCAGAGGCGGGGGAGCCGCCCCGGAAAAACCCCGGCCCGAAATTCCGCTTTTTTGCCCCAAAATTCCCCAATTTGAGTCCCTAAAAGGGTGAAATGGCGGTTTTTTCCTCGTTTTTTGGGGTGAGATCCCAAAATTTGGGGGTTCCCGAATTTGGGGAGGGGGCGTCAGAGGCGGGGGAGCCGCCCCGGAAAAACCCCGGCCCGAAATTCCGCTTTTTTCCCCCAAAATTCCCCAATTTGAGCCCTCAAAAGGGGAAAAATCGCGGGTTTTTTCTCCGTTTTTGGGGGTGAGATCCTAAAATTTGGGGGTCCCCGAATTTGGGGAGGGGGCGTCAGAGGCGGGGGACCCCCCCAGGACAGCCCAGAGCCCCTCCCAAAAAAATCCCAAATTTTTGGAGATCCGAAACACCAAAATTCCGCTTTTTTGCCCCAAAATTCCCCAATTTGAGTCCCTAAAAGGGTGAAATTGGCGGTTTTTTCCTCGTTTTTTGGGGTGAGATCCCAAAATTTGGGGGTCCCAGAATTTGGGGAGGGGGCGTCAGAGGCGGGGGAGGCACCCCGGAAAAACCCCGGCCCGAAATTCCGCTTTTTTGCCCCAAAATGCCCCAATTTTGGAGCCCCAAATTCCCCTAAAAATTCCCCCCGAATTCCCCCCAAATCCCCCCAAAATTCCCTAAAAATTCCCCCCCCAAAATTCCCCCCCCAAAAAAATCCCAAATCCCCAAAAAATCCCCCCAAAATCCCGCCAAAAATCCCCAAATCCCCCGAAAATCCGCTGAAAAAATCCCCGAAAATCCCCAAAAATTAAAAAAAATCCCCAAAATTCCCCAAATCCCCTCAAAGCTCCCCAAAACCCCCCAAAATGGGAAAAAAATCCCCCCAAAATGTGAAAATATTCCAAAAAATTCCAAAAAAATTCTAAAAAAAAATCAAAAAAAATTCAAAAAATTCCAAAAAAATTCAAAAAAAATCAAAAAAAATCCCCAAAAATTCCCCCAAAAATCCTCAAAAAATCCCTCAAAAATCCAAAGAAAATCCTAAAAAATTCCCAAAAAATTCCCAAAAAATTCCCAAAAAATTTCGAAAAATCCCCAAAAATTCAAAAAAATCCCCAAAAAATCCCAAAAAATCCTAAAAAAAATCCCAAAAAATCCCCAAAAAATCCCACAAAAATCCCCCAAAAATCCAAAAAAATACCAAAAAAAATCAAAAAAATCCCCCCAAAAATTCAAAAAAATCCCCAAAACATTCCAAAAAAATCCCCCCAAAAATTCAAAAAAATCCCAAAAAAAAGCCCAAAAAATGCCCAAAAAATCCCCAAAAAATCCCTAAAAAATCCCCAAAAAATCCCCCAAAAATCCAAAAAAATCCCCCAAAAATCCCCCAAAAAATCCCCAAAAAAATCCCAAAAATCCCAAAAAATCCCAAAAAACCCCCAAAACCCCCAAAAATCCCCCAAATCCCCGAAAATGCCCCCAAAAGTCACCAGATCGGAGGAGTTGGGGCGTTTCCCGAGCTGTGCGACCACCGCCAGCCGCTGGATGCCCCCAAAATCCCCCCAAAAATCCCCAAAACTCCCCAAAATCCCAAAATTCCCCAAATCCCCTCAAAAATCCCCAAAACCCCCCAAAATGGGGAAAAAAATAAAAAAAAATCCCCCAAAATGCGAAACTATTCCAAAAAAATCCCCAAAAATCCCCAAAAAATTCCAAAAAATCCTAACAAAATTGAAAAAAAAACCCAAAAAAATGCCCCAAAAAATTCCAAAAAATCCCAAAAAAATTCCAAAAAATCCCAAAATAATTCAAAAAAATTCCCAAAAAATCCCCCAAAAAATCCCTCAAAAATCCAAAGAAAATCCTAAAAAATTCAAAAAAATCCCAAAAAATTTCGAAAAAATCCCCAAAAAATTCAAAAAAATCCCCAAAAAATCCCAAAAAATCCTAAAAAAAATCCCAAAAAATCCCACAAAAAATCCCCCAAAAATCCAAAAAAATACCAAAAAAAATCAAAAAAATCCCCCCAAAAATTCAAAAAAATCCCCAAAAAATTCCAAAAAAATCCCCCCAAAAATTCAAAAAAATCCCAAAAAAAAGCCCAAAAAATGCCCAAAAAATCCCCAAAAAATCCCTAAAAAAATCCCCCCAAAGTCCCTCAAAAATCCAAAAAAATCCCCCAAAAATCCCCCAAAAAATCCCCAAAAAATCCCAAAAAATCCCAAAAAAATCCCCAAAAATCCCAAATCCCCCCAAATCCCCCCAAATCTCCCCCAAATCCCCGAAAATGCCCCCAAAGTCACCAGATCGGAGGAGTTGGGGCGTTTCCCGAGCCGTGCGACCACCGCCAGCCGCTGGATGCGAGCCCAGACGTTGGGGCCGGGCCCGGGGGGGCCGGGGGGGCCCAGCAGGGGGTGAATGAAACCCCGAAATTCCAGGGACACGGCGGCGTCGCCCGGAGGCGTCAGCGTGATGGTGCTGCTGCGGATGATGGACACCTGCCGGGAAAAAGGGGGGATTTTGGGGCGTTTTGGGGGGATTTGGGGGGATTTGGGAATTTTTAGGGACGATTTCGGGGGGTTTTGGGGGGATTTGGGGAGGTTTGGGGGGAACCGAAAGGGTTAAAAGGGGGATGTGGGGCGGAATTTTGGGATTTTTAGGAGGATTTGGGGCTCTTGGAGGGAACTGAAAGGGTTAAAAGGGGGATTTGGGGCGGAATTTTGGGATTTTAGGAGGATTTCGGGAGGAATTTGGGGGATTTGGGGAGGATTTTGGGGCGGTTTTGGGGGATTTGGGGGTCCCAGGGGGGCAGCGTGATGGTGCTGCTGCGGATGATGGACACCTGCCGGGGAAAAGGGGGATTTTGGGGCATTTTGGGGGGATTTGGGGGGATTTGGGAATTTTTAGGGACGATTTCGGGGGGTTTTGGGGGGATTTGGGGAGGTTTGGGGGGAACCGAAAGGGTTAAAAGGGGGATTTTTAGGAGGATTTGGGGCTCTTGGAGGGAACTGAAAGGGTTAAAAGAGGATTTGGGGAGGAATTTTGGGATTTCAGGAGGATTTCAGAGGAATTTGGGGGGATTTGGGGAGGTTTGGAAGGAACTGAAAGGGTTAAAAGGGGGATTTGGGGCGGAATTTGGGATTTTAGGAGGATTTCGGAGAATTTGGGGGGATTTGGGGAGGATTTTGGGGCGGTTTTGGGGGATTTGGGGGTCCCAGGGGGGCAGCGTGATGGTGCTGCTGCGGATGATGGACACCTGCCGGGAAAAAGGGGGGATTTTGGGGGGATTTGGGGGGGATTTGGGGGGATTTGGGGGGATTTGGGAATTTTTAGGGACGATTTCGGGGGGTTTTGGGGGGATTTGGGGAGGTTTGGGGGAACCGAAAGGGTTAAAAGGGGATTTTTAGGAGGATTTGGGGCTCTTGGAGGGAACTGAAAGGGTTAAAAGGGGGATTTGGGGCGGGATTTTGGCATTTTGGGGGCATTTTGGGAGAATTTTGGGATTTTAGGAGGCTTTGAGTTTGGGATTTTAGGAGGCTTTGAGGGGGATTTGGGGGGATTTAGAGGGAACTGAAAGGGTTAAAAGGGGGATTTGGGGTGGAATTTAGGGATTTTGGGGGGATTTGGGGAGGAATTTTGGGATTTTAGGATGATTTGGGGAGGTTTGGGGGGGATTTGGGGAGGTTTAGAGAGAACTGAAAGGGTTAAAAGGGGGATTTGGGGCGGAATTTTGGGATTTTAGGAGGATTTCGGAGAATTTGGGGGGATTTGGGGAGGATTTTGGGGCGGTTTTGGGGGATTTGGGGGTCCCAGGGGGGCAGGGTGATGGTGCTGCTGCGGATGATGGACACCTGCCGGGAAAAAGGGGGGATTTTGGGGCGTTTTGGGGGGATTTGGGGGGATTTGGGGGGATTTGGGAATTTTTAGGGACGATTTCGGGGGGTTTTGGGGGGATTTGGGGAGGTTTGGGGGGAACCGAAAGGGTTAAAAGGGGGATTTTTAGGAGGATTTGGGGCTCTTGGAGGGAACTGAAAGGGTTAAAAGGGGGATTTGGGGCGGAATTTTGGGATTTTAGGAGGATTTCGGAGAATTTGGGGGGATTTGGGGAGGATTTTGGGGCGGTTTTGGGGGATTTGGGGGTCTCAGGGGGGGCAGGGTGATGGTGCTGCTGCGGATGATGGACACCTGCCGGGGAAAAGGGGGGGTTTTGGGGGGATTTGGGGGGATTTGGGGGGATTTGGGGGGATTTGGGAATTTTTAGGGACGATTTCGGGGGGTTTTGGGGGGATTTGGGGAGGTTTGGGGGGAACCGAAAGGGTTAAAAGGGGGATTTTTAGGAGGATTTGGGGCTCTTGGAGGGAACTGAAAGGGTTAAAAGGGGGATTTGGGGCGGAATTTGGGGATTTTAGGAGGATTTCGGAGAATTTGGGGGGATTTGGGGAGGATTTTGGGGCGGTTTTGGGGGATTTGGGGGTCCCAGGGGGGCAGCGTGATGGTGCTGCTGCGGATGATGGACACCTGCCGGGGAAAAGGGGGATTTTGGGGCATTTTGGGGGGATTTGGGGGGATTTGGGAATTTTTAGGGACGATTTCGGGGGGTTTTGGGGGGATTTGGGGAGGTTTGGGGGGAACCGAAAGGGTTAAAAGGGGGATGTGGGGCGGAATTTTGGGATTTTTAGGAGGATTTGGGGCTCTTGGAGGGAACTGAAAGGGTTAAAAGGGGGATTTGGGGCGGAATTTGGGGATTTTAGGAGGATTTCGGAGAATTTGGGGGGATTTGGGGAGGATTTTGGGGCGGTTTTGGGGGATTTGGGGGTCCCAGGGGGGCAGCGTGATGGTGCTGCTGCGGATGATGGACACCTGCCGGGAAAAAGGGGGGTTTTGGGGGGATTTGGGGGGATTTGGGGGGATTTGGGAATTTTTAGGGACGATTTCGGGGGGTTTTGGGGGGATTTGGGGAGGTTTGGGGGGAACCGAAAGGGTTAAAAGGGGGATTTTTAGGAGGATTTGGGGCTCTTGGAGGGAACTGAAAGGGTTAAAAGAGGGATTTGGGGAGGAATTTTGGGATTTCAGGAGGATTTCAGAGGAATTTGGGGGGATTTGGGGAGGTTTGGAAGGAACTGAAAGGGTTAAAAGGGGGATTTGGGGCGGAATTTTGGGATTTTAGGAGGATTTCGGAGAATTTGGGGGATTTGGGGAGGATTTTGGGGCGGTTTTGGGGGATTTGGGGGTCCCAGGGGGGCAGCGTGATGGTGCTGCTGCGGATGATGGACACCTGCCGGGAAAAAGGGGGGTTTTGGGGGGATTTGGGGGGATTTGGGGGGATTTGGGAATTTTTAGGGACGATTTCGGGGGGTTTTGGGGGGATTTGGGGAGGTTTGGAAGGAACCGAAAGGGTTAAAAGGGGGATTTTTAGGAGGATTTGGGGCTCTTGGAGGGAACTGAAAGTGTTAAAAGGGGGATTTGGGGCGGAATTTTGGGATTTTAGGATGATTTGGGGATTTTGGGGGGGGATTTTGGGGGGATTTAGAGAGAACTGAAAGGGTTAAAAGGGGGATTTGGGGTGGAATTTGGGGATTTTGGGGGGATTTGGGGAGGAATTTTGGGATTTTAGGATGATTTGGGGAGGTTTGGGGGGAATTTGGGGAGGTTTAGAGAGAACTGAAAGGGTTAAAAGGGGGATTTGGGGCGGAATTTTGGGATTTTAGGAGGATTTCGGAGAATTTGGGGGGATTTGGGGGGATTTGGGGCGTTTTGGGGGGATTTGGGAATTTTTAGGGACGATTTCGGGGGGTTTTGGGGGGATTTGGGGAGGTTTGGGGGGAACCGAAAGGGTTAAAAGGGGGATTTTTAGGAGGATTTGGGGCTCTTGGAGGGGAACTGAAAGGGTTAAAAGAGGGATTTGGGGAGGAATTTTGGGATTTCAGGAGGATTTCAGAGGAATTTGGGGGGATTTGGGGAGGTTTGGAAGGAACTGAAAGGGTTAAAAGGGGGATTTGGGGCGGAATTTTGGGATTTTAGGAGGATTTCGGAGAATTTGGGGGGATTTGGGGAGGATTTTGGGGCGGTTTTGGGGGATTTGGGGGTCCCAGGGGGGCAGCGTGATGGTGCTGCTGCGGATGATGGACACCTGCCGGGAAAAAGGGGGGTTTTGGGGGTTTTGGGGGGGATTTGGGGGGATTTGGGGGGATTTGGGAATTTTTAGGGACGATTTCGGGGGGTTTTGGGGGGATTTGGGGAGGTTTGGAAGGAACCGAAAGGGTTAAAAGGGGGATTTTTAGGAGGATTTGGGGCTCTTGGAGGGAACTGAAAGGGTTAAAAGGGGGATTTGGGGCGGGATTTTGGGATTTTAGGAGGATTTTGGGATTTGGGGGGGGGATTTTGGGGGGATTTAGAGAGAACTGAAAGGGTTAAAAGGGGGATTTGGGGTGGAATTTGGGGATTTTGGGAGGAATTTTGGGAGGAATTTTGGGAGGAATTTTGGGATTTTAGGATGATTTGGGGAGGTTTGGGGGGGATTTGGGGAGGTTTAGAGAGAACTGAAAGGGTTAAAAGGGGGATTTGGGGAGGAATTTTGGGATTTTAGGAGGATTTCGGAGGAATTTGGGGGGAATTTGGGGGATTTTGGGGCGGTTTTGGGGGGATTTGGGGAGGTTTGGAGGGAACTGAAAGGGTTAAAAGGGGGATTTGGGGCGGAATTTTGGGATTTTAGGAGGATTTGGGGGGAATTTGGGGAGGTTTAGAGAGAACTGAAAGGGTTAAAAGGGGGATTTGGGGCGGAATTTGGGGATTTTCGGAGGATTTCGGGAGGAATTTTGGGGGCTTTGGAGGGGATTTGGGGAGAATTTTTAGGCAGGATTTGGGGGGAATTTGGGGGATTTTTTGGGGATTTCGGGGTTTTTTTGGCCCCTCTTTTTGGGGTGCCCTGCAGGATTTGGGGCTCTCACCTTGTCGGGCTGGGACTCGGTTTTTGGGACATTTTGGGGCATTTTGGGCCATTTGGGTGCATTTTTTGCTATTTTTCGCTATTTTAACCAAAATTGGGGGGATTTTTGGGGGGATTTCGGGGTTTTTTTGGCTCCTCTCTTTTTGGGGTGCCCTGCAGGATTTGGGGCTCTCACCTTGTCGGGCTGGGACTCATTTTTGGGACATTTTGGGGCATTTTGGGGCGTTTTGGGCCATTTTGGGGGCACTTTTTGCCATTTTAAGTGGATTTTTTCCTATTTTACCCAAAATCGGGGGGATTTTTTGGGGATTTCGGGGTTTTTTCGGCCCCTCTCTTTTTGGGGTGCCCTGCAGGATTTGGGGCTCTCACCTTGTCGGGCTGGGACTCATTTTTGGGTGTTTTGGG